>NW_027197358.1:0-63384 GCF_038502225.1 Cherax quadricarinatus
AAGCGACTTAGCTCGAGTGGTGACGTGTGCTTACCTAACACATCGACGATCTCGCCTCTCTCGAAATTATCCCGTGTTGAGTAGTGCTTTGAGTAGTGCTTGCTGGACCTTCGTCTTCCTCTCCACCATCAGGATTGGTGCGTCGGTGGTTGCCGACCGAAGGGCAGGAAGCCTCTTGCTGCCTGAATTCTCTTCGCCTGTTGACTGCACGCCATACAGCCAGTCTCGCCACCACTCAGGATATACAGTGCTCCATCAAGCTACAGTTCACCTCCTCAGTGTCCTGCGCCAGGCAAGTACGTGTGTCTACTTACACGTACTTGCCTAGCTGAGTACTCTCACTTTTTGGCCGATTGTCACCTCCAATTACATCTTTTCGTAATTAGACGATGCCTTCGTTGCCTTCCACCTCCCACCCCCCTTCCACTCTCCCCCAACCTCCCACACCTGCCTCTGCTTCTACTAAATCCAATTCCTTCTCGCTAAACCTCAAATTTTCTAATCCTGATGCCACTATCTGTCCGGAAAATTTATTATATCAGATCACTGGTGCACCTCAACTTAAAGTCTTCAAAACCAACTCAGGCTTCAAACTCCTTCTTGACAAACATTCCTACGAAGCGTACACCTCAAGCGATACCAGACAAAAACTTCTCAACGCAGGCTTCACCATTATTTGGACTCCTGAGCACCGTGCCAAAAGCACAGTCATTGCTAAACACGTAGACTACTCTCTCCTGACAGCCTATGACACAGACAAAGAAGACTTAATAAAAGATATCAGTACTAAGAACAAAGTCTCTGTTGACGATATTTACAGACCAGAAAACTCTACCATTCTCAAAATACGCTGTTCTACTCCTGCTGACGCCTCTACACTCTTCAGTCAAGGAATCTTTGCCAAGACCATCCGCATTCCTCCAAACGCTCTCTTCACTCCGAACTTCCACCCAATCACACAATGTCTTAAATGCTACAAATTCGGCCACGACAAAAACACATGCACATCTACACAAGTCTGCTCCAGATGTTCAGCAACTGGCCACTTCTGGAATACTTGCAACCTCCCTCTTAAATGTTCTAACTGCGGCGGGTCACACACTGCAGTTGCAAATTCCTGCCCTTCTAGAAAGCACATTCTCTCCTCCCTCAGAGCAAACCAACCTCCCTCCCTCCCCAACCCCTTCCCTGCTCCTCCCTCCCCTCCCTTACCTCCCTCCCCTTCCTTACCTCCCTCCCCTTCCACACCTCCCTCCCCTACCCCCAATGCCTGGGCCTCCCCACGCACTTGGTCTACCTCTTCTACTCTACACACATCAAACACCAACACACAGACTACAAGCACTTCTCCTTCTACACCCACACTAGACTACAAAACTAACTGTCAACTTGCCACTGCTGCCCACTCTGCGATGGTAATCTCACAAGCTTACCAATCAGACTACTCACATGTCCTTAACCTAATCTTGTCTGCTAACAATCTTCCCTCTTTAATTATCCCTCCTTCCTGCTTCTCTTCCAAGCCTCCTACAACCTCTCACTCCTTCCTCTCTCCCACCCCCCCACTTCCTACTCCCACCAGCTCTCCTCCTCCACTACCTCTCTTCACTACTTCTACACCTCCCACCAACACCCCTACTGCTACGACCACCCCTCCCCCCACTTCCTTACCCACTTCATCCCCTTCCAAAGCTTCCACTTCCTCACAGCTTACCAAAACTTCCACTTCCTCTGCATCCACCTTCGCCCACTCCACCACAACCAAAACCTCATCCAGGTCCAACTCCACCTCCTCCAGACAAAATCCACTCAAACCTAAACCTACCCCAACTTCTAACGGACAGACCAAAGAACATAAAAACAGATCCATCTCTTCCTCCCCCTCCAGGAAACGGGTCCGTAGCACCTACAAACACACATCCACTGATGGCACCACTATCACGGGCTTTAATCCAAACTCCTCCCCCGACATTAACTTTGCTAAGACGAAACCATTAAATCACGTTTAAGGCGATTCAGTTCAACGTACGTTCTTACTTTACAATTAGACACCTACTGGCCGAGCTCCTTGAAGCAGAGAGGCCAGATATTGTTTTGCTAAACAGTACCTGCCTCAAAGCCCCTCAATGTATCCGCCATTATGGTTATACTGCACTACAGTCCCCCTATGATCCCCACGATGGGGTTGCCATCCTTGTCAATTCCAACATAAAACATGAATTTCTCCCAATCCCTTTTATTCACCAACACTGTCTTGCGGTCAGAATACACACCCACCTTGGCCCCTTTATCTTTTTCACCACCTATGCTCGCCCAAACACTACTCTCAACATACACGACCTCTCCTTAGTCTTCAACTACACCAACACACCAACTTACCTACTAGCTGACATGAATGCCAAACACACTGCCTTTCATCACACCAGTAACAACCAACTTGGTCACCAATTACTCAACTTCACAAACCATAAACACCTAATTCATCTTGGCCCAGACTTCAATACCTTCTTCAACCACACGGGCCAAGGCAAACCAGACATCATTCTGGCAAACCGAGCCAGCTCTCTATTTCAACATTACATCTCACCTGGCCCTATTACAGGCTCTGATCACATCCCAGTCATCTTACACATCTCCTCCAACCCTATCCTCATTCCAACCACACCTTCATTCTCCTACAAGAACGCTGACTGGGATGCTTTCAAACAACACATAGACAATATTAACCTCACCTATGACTACAACAACAAACCTATCTCTGACATCGATACTCAACTTGATCTCATCCAGGACACCATTACACAAGCAGCCAACATCGCAATACCAAAGAAAACTCACACCACTCGTTATTCCTTCAAACCGTCACTCAGAACAAGAAGACTAATTATCTGCTACCACAACCGCTTCCTCTACAACACACATAGATTTAATCAAGTCCGATTAGATCTCACTTACCTTAGAAACAACATTTTACACAGCCTAGACCAAGACCACAACAATCACTGGTCACGACTAATACAACAAGCGGACAGGCAGCGTGTTAAAAACACTAAAGCCTTCTGGAACTTTATCAAAAAAATCAGAGGCACTACTCCCACCAACAAATTCAAACACATCACCCACAACAACACACACATCTCAGACCCACAGGCTGCTACCAACATCTTCAAACACATCTGGGAGAACATCTTCCACGCTCACCCACCTCACCCTAACGTTATTCAACACATTCAGAACATAGAACACTGGAACACTGCACACACACAAGAAACAACACCAGACAGCCACATACATCTAGACACTCTTACCTCCTCCCAAGAACTCGACACTCCTTTCACCAACACAGACATTAAAACTCTCCTCAGACACCTTCCTCCAAAGGCTCCTGGTGCCTCTGGCCTAAACCATATTATCCTGAAACACCTTCCTGACTCTATCATTACTGCCTACACAAACCTCCTCAATGCCTCCCTTGCCTCTGGATACTTCCCTTCCCTCTTCAAAGCTGCTACTGCTATCCTCCTTCCTAAACCCAATAAAGACCACTCTGACCCTAGAAACTATCGCCCTATCAGCCTCCTCGAAACTTTAGGAAAACTCTTTGAAAAACTCATTAATCATCGCCTTCGCAGATACCTGGAACATAATTCTCTACTTTCAGATGGCCAGTTTGGCTTCAGAACACACAGATCCACACAGGATGCCATTAACATCATTCTCAACTACATCCACATAAACACAAAACAAAGAAACAGGACAGCCCTGGTTGCAAAAGACGTTGAAAAAGCTTTTGACACTGTGTGGCACGAGGGGCTCAAGTACAAACTCTGCACTAACTTCAACCTGCCTCTCAATACTCGTAAACTCCTCTGCAACTTCCTAGACGGCCGTACCATGAGAATCAAATTCCAAGGCTGTTACTCTGACTACTTCACACTAAATGCTGGAGTACCCCAGGGATCTGTCCTTTCCCCTACCCTCTACATTTTATACACTAACGACATTCCAACACCTATATACCACAACTCCATCACACTAGCCTATGCAGACGACATTACACAACTTATCACTCATGCCAATATAGATACACTCACACACAAAACACAAAATGAGGTTGACAGGATAGCCATCTGGGAACAAAAATGGAGGATCAAAACCAATGCAGCAAAATCCAGCATTACGTATTTTAACTACAGGAAACGTGATCCTCCATTACCTGTCGAACTCAGAACAGCTGACACCCGCACTTACTTCCCTATCACACAATCTGTCACTGTCCTTGGCGTTAATCTTGACTACCTTCTTCGTTTACACGGACACATTCACTCAAGGCATGCAATAGCTAGTAAGGCCCTTGCGGGCCTCTACAAGCTGAAACATGCCTCTCAACGCACCAAACTACACCTCTACAAATCCCTAATACGTCCTCTGATAACTTACTCTCCTCTAGCCCTCTCTCTTGCAGCAAAAACAAACTTACTTAAACTGCAGCGTGTCCAGAACAAGGCGCTGCGCTGGGTGCTTGATGTCAGATGGGAGGACTTCGCCACAAGCGAGTCTCTCCATGCCCAGTTAGACGTCCCTGCGCTGAATCTGTACTGGAAGAGGCTCAGTGACAGACAGATAGACAAACTTGAGACACGACATGACTACTGGACCTCTCTCCTTGACGAAGACATTCGCAGACCCACAAACCAACACAACCTTTTCTACTCCTTGCATGATCCTGCTCCTAACCCTACTTACAAATAACCTTGGATCCGCTGACAGGTACCTTCTAAGACAGGTACCATTCTCTGACCCACGTTCGCCTTAGCTTTTTTGGGTTAAGACATGACTCAGTTCTGCACTCCTCTCTAGCTCTAAACGTCGCAAGTCCCTTACTCCCAGCTCACCCCACCGGAGTCCCAACAGAAGAACCGGAATTTCTCTTTTCAATATCTGTCCCACGATCGCCTTTGCTGCTGGGTTAAGCCCTGGCTCTATTTCTACGACTAAGAACACTCCTCTCCAGCACTATTCTTCGTCTGTCCCGTCTTCCCCGCTCATCCCATTTGGGATCTTACCTGAACTTTCGTTCGTTCGTTACTTCAACTTCATATTGTTTCAGACAACGGAACAATGCTCTTCTCCAGACTGAGGGACTGACCACCTCAAAACTTTAAGGGTGATGGACTGATTACATCGTCTTCAAGTATCTTCTGCTTCTATCAACTTTTCTGTACTCGACTGAAGAAGCCTACTGTGTAGGCGAAACGTTTCAAAATAAAGATACCTAACTGTTGCATATGTGTCTTACCTAACAATCTGTCGGTATTTTATACCATTTTAATGTTCATTCTGTCAGACACTGCAACACAAGGGTATCTTGGTACAGACCATCAACTTCGACAACCTCTACTAGTGAGAACGGCTGGGTTTGAGAGGGACCTGCCCTCCCAAATCAACCTACGTCTCACCTCCTGTCACTATAAAAGGCCCCATTCTGTCACTTCAACTTCATATTGTTTCAGACAACGGAACAATGCTCTTCTCCAGACTGAGGGACTGACCACCTCAAAACTTTAAGGGTGATGGACTGATTACATCGTCTTCAAGTATCTTCTGCTTCTATCAACTTTTCTGTACTCGACTGAAGAAGCCTACTGTGTAGGCGAAACGTTTCAAAATAAAGATACCTAACTGTTGCATATGTGTCTTACCTAACAATCTGTCGGTATTTTATACCATTTTAATGTTCATTCTGTCAGACACTGCAACACAAGGGTATCTTGGTACAGACCATCAACTTCGACAACCTCTACTAGTGAGAACGGCTGGGTTTGAGAGGGACCTGCCCTCCCAAATCAACCTACGTCTCACCTCCTGGCACTATATAAGGCCCCATTCTGTCACTTCAACTTCATATTGTTTCAGACAACGGAACAATGCTCTTCTCCAGACTGAGGGACTGACCACCTCAAAACTTTAAGGGTGATGGACTGATTACATCGTCTTCAAGTATCTTCTGCTTCTATCAACTTTTCTGTACTCGACTGAAGAAGCCTACTGTGTAGGCGAAACGTTTCGAAATAAAGATACCTAACTGTTGCATATGTGTCTTACCTAACAATCTGTCGGTATTTTATACCATTTTAATGTTCATTCTGTCAGACACTGCAACACAAGGGTATCTTGGTACAGACCATCTACTTCGACAACCTCTACTAGTGAGAACGGCTGGGTTTGAGAGGGACCTGCCCTCCCAAATCAACCTACGTCTCACCTCCTGGCACTATATAAGGCCCCATTCTGTCACTTCAACTTCATATTGTTTCAGACAACGGAACAATGCTCTTCTCCAGACTGAGGGACTGACCACCTCAAAACTTTAAGGGTGATGGACTGATTACATCGTCTTCAAGTATCTTCTGCTTCTATCAACTTTTCTGTACTCGACTGAAGAAGCCTACTGTGTAGGCGAAACGTTTCAAAATAAAGATACCTAACTGTTGCATATGTGTCTTACCTAACAATCTGTCGGTATTTTATACCATTTTAATGTTCATTCTGTCAGACACTGCAACACAAGGGTATCTTGGTACAGACCATCTACTTCGACAACCTCTACTAGTGAGAACGGCTGGGTTTGAGAAGGACCTGCCCTCCCAAATCAACCTACGTCTCACCTCCTGGCACTATATAAGGCCCGATTCTGTCACTTCAACTTCATATTGTTTCAGACAACGGAACAATGCTCTTCTCCAGACTGAGGGACTGACCACCTCAAAACTTTAAGGGTGATGGACTGATTACATCGTCTTCAAGTATCTTCTGCTTCTATCAACTTTTCTGTACTCGACTGAAGAAGCCTACTGTGTAGGCGAAACGTTTCAAAATAAAGATACCTAACTGTTGCATATGTGTCTTACCTAACAATCTGTCGGTATTTTATACCATTTTAATGTTCATTCTGTCAGACACTGCAACACAAGGGTATCTTGGTACAGACCATCTACTTCGACAACCTCTACTAGTGAGAACGGCTGGGTTTGAGAAGGACCTGCCCTCCCAAATCAACCTACGTCTCACCTCCTGGCACTATAAAAGGCCCGATTCTGTCACTTCAACTTCATATTGTTTCAGACAACGGAACAATGCTCTTCTCCAGACTGAGGGACTGACCACCTCAAAACTTTAAGGGTGATGGACTGATTACATCGTCTTCAAGTATCTTCTGCTTCTATCAACTTTTCTGTACTCGACTGAAGAAGCCTACTGTGTAGGCGAAACGTTTCAAAATAAAGATACCTAACTGTTGCATATGTGTCTTACCTAACAATCTGTCGGTATTTTATACCATTTTAATGTTCATTCTGTCAGACACTGCAACACAAGGGTATCTTGGTACAGACCATCTACTTCGACAACCTCTACTAGTGAGAACGGCTGGGTTTGAGAGGGACCTGCCCTCCCAAATCAACCTACGTCTCACCTCCTGGCACTATATAAGGCCCGATTCTGTCACTTCAACTTCATATTGTTTCAGACAACGGAACAATGCTCTTCTCCAGACTGAGGGACTGACCACCTCAAAACTTTAAGGGTGATGGACTGATTACATCGTCTTCAAGTATCTTCTGCTTCTATCAACTTTTCTGTACTCGACTGAAGAAGCCTACTGTGTAGGCGAAACGTTTCAAAATAAAGATACCTAACTGTTGCATATGTGTCTTACCTAACAATCTGTCGGTATTTTATACCATTTTAATGTTCATTCTGTCAGACACTGCAACACAAGGGTATCTTGGTACAGACCATCTACTTCGACAACCTCTACTAGTGAGAACGGCTGGGTTTGAGAGGGACCTGCCCTCCCAAATCAACCTACGTCTCACCTCCTGGCACTATATAAGGCCCGATTCTGTCACTTCAACTTCATATTGTTTCAGACAACGGAACAATGCTCTTCTCCAGACTGAGGGACTGACCACCTCAAAACTTTAAGGGTGATGGACTGATTACATCGTCTTCAAGTATCTTCTGCTTCTATCAACTTTTCTGTACTCGACTGAAGAAGCCTACTGTGTAGGCGAAACGTTTCAAAATAAAGATACCTAACTGTTGCATATGTGTCTTACCTAACAATCTGTCGGTATTTTATACCATTTTAATGTTCCTGGAATCATCACTTATTTCTATATCCGACAACTTCAACCAGAATAGTGGCTTCTATAACATAGCTGAACCACTTGCCAAGAAACTTCTTCATCGCTATCCCACATAAGAACACTGTAGAAGGTCTGCTCACAAACTTGTCCAGTCTCCTTTCCAAGCTACCCAAGTTTTTAGACTCTACAACCCAACTCGGTACATCATCAGATGCAGCATTCTTCACCTGACCTCAGCCGGACTATAAATACTCGCGTTCCTTCCACCCCAGGTAGTTCTGTTTGTGACTTGAAAAAGCCCACTGTGTGGGCGAAACGTAGTCAATAAAGGATCACATTATACTGCATTTGTGTTTATATTGCCAAGGGGGGAGGGGTTGGCTTGTACGTCACAGAGTCGCTCATTTGCTCAGAACTACTAAACACCTCAAATGATGTAATTGAAGTTTTGGTAGTAAAAAACGGAAACCAAAACCTTGTCATTGTGGTTGTATACAAGCCTCCAGATGCAACTTCCCAGCAGTTCAAAAAACAGCTTTTGAAAATTGACTGCTGTCTCGAAAATCACTCAGCCCCTGCCCTAAACATCTTGCTACTGGGAGATTTCAACTTGAAACGCCTAAAATGGAGGAGTGGGGCAAATATTTTAGCAGAGATTACCACAGGAGGCAGCCCAGATGAAAATTCATATATATATATATATATATATATATATATATATATATATATATATATATATATATATATATATATATATATATATATATATATATATAATATATATATATATATATATATATATATATATATATATATATATATATATATATATATATATATATATATATATATATATATATATATATATATATATATATATATATATATGCAATAAGATCACAGTAAACAGGTGATTTCAGAATATGCAAAACAACCACTCTGAAAGAATAGAGAAATTCCAAGCGCTTTCGTGACTACTCACATTATCAAGGAACTATGATAGTTCCTTGATAATGTGAGTAGTCACGAAAGCGCTTGGGATTTCTCTATTCTTTCAGAGTGGTTGTTTTGCATATATATATATATATATATATATATATATATATATATATATATATATATATATATATATATATATATATATATATATATATATATATATATATATATATATATATATATATATATATATATATACCAAATTCACCTTAAACCAGAAAATAATAGCCTACAATACTATAAAATGCACTGGACCTCATTTTTACTAACAACGACGATCTGATACGTGATATAACCCTATGAAAAACAATACACTCAGATCAAAACAGACATGTATGCACAGGGCTCATGACCAGAAAAATGTAATCAGTTATGAGGGTGTCTTCACAAAATTCAACTTCAATAACAAAAACATACACTGGGAACAAGTCAACCAAGTCCTATATGAAACAAGCTGGGAATATATCCTCATTAACAATGGATCCGAACCTTTGCCTAGAAAAAAAAGATTAACTCTGTTGCACTTGAGGTCTGCTCAAGGCATATTTCATTAAGAAAAAGAAAGAGAAGATATAAACTAGAAAGAGAGAGACGCTACATATACAGGCGAAGGTGGAGAATCACAGAGCTGCTGATAGCGGCCAATGTATCTGAAAAATGTTGGGAGACACTAGTCAGAGAAATCGCAAATATCGAAATGAAGCCTAAGGAATCTTACAGGAGACAAGAATCGCAAAAATCTCAGGAAGAGCTTAAAATCATTAATGAGATTGAAAGAAAGCCAAAATACAACTTCTCTTATTCTACATCTAAGGCGAAAACAATATCCAGTATTGGACCCCTGCTTAGACGTGATGGGACCTACACAGATGACAGCCAAGAAATTAATGAGATACTAAAGTCCCAGTATGACTTAGTGTTCACTGAGCCGTTAACCAGACTCAGGGTCGACCGAGACTCAAAATTTGGTCATTTCAAAAATCTCTGATATTATCTTAACACCACAAGACTTCGAAAAGGCAATTAATCACATACCCATGCACTCTGCCCCAGGCCCGAACCCTTGGAACTTCGTGTTCGTCAAGAACTGCAAGAAGCCTCTATCATGTGCCTTCAGCATTCTGTGGAGAGGGAGCATGGACACAGGGGTCATCCCACACACACTAAAATAACATACATAGCCCCACTCTACAAAGGTGGCAGTAAAGCATTTGCAAAGAAATCCAAATCGATAGCACTAACATCACTACACACCGATAGTGCTAACAACCACCTAGATACCCATCAGTTACACAACCCAGGACATCACTGGTTTAGAGCAGGTCGCTCCTGCCTGTCCCAACTACTGGACCACTATTACAAGGTCCTTGATGCAGTAGATAAACAAAATGCAGATGTAGTACACTGACTTGGAGAAAGCCGTTGACAATTAGGTCTTCGGTGAGATAGTACACAGAATGCGTAACAAAGGAATAACAGGAAAAATTGGAATATATATTTATAACTTTCTAACAAATAAAACACAAAGAGTAATATTAAACAGAGTCAAGTCCGAGGCGGCTACAGTGAATAGCTTTGTTCCACAAGGCACAGTACTCGCTCCCATTCTGTTCCTCATCCTCATAGACAGAGATGTAAACCATAGCGCCATGTCTTCCTTTGCGGATGACACCCGGATTATCATGACAGTGACCTTCATTGAATGCACCGCGAGACTCCAAGCTGACATCAACCAAATCTTCGAATGAGCCATTCAAAACAATATGAAGTTCAATGAAGAGAAATTTCAACAACTCAGATAAGGAAAACTTAAGGAAATTAAAACTGCATCAGGGTATACAACAAATTCTAACCATACAATAGTGCGAAAAAGTAATGTAAAGGACCTGGGAGTGATAATGTCAGAGGATCTCACTTTCAAAGACCAGAACAATGTATTTGCCTCATCTGCTAGAAAAATGATGGGATGGATAATGAGAACCTTCAAAACTAGAGATGCCAACCCCATGATGATTCTCTTCAAATCACTTGTTCTCTCTAGGCACTAACACTGCTGTATATTAACTGCCCCCTTCAAGGCAAGCGAAATTGCTGACCTGGAGAATGTACAGAGAACTTTCACGGCACACATAAGTACGATAAAGAATATGAATTATGGAGAACGGTTGAAATCCCTTTATTTGTCTTCCCTGGAACGCAGGCGAGAAAGATACATGATAATTTACACTTAGAAAATCCTAGAAGGATTAGTACTAAACTTGCACATGAAAATCACTCCCTATGGAAACAAAAGATTGGCAGGAGATGCAACATTCCCTCAATGAGAAGCAAGAGCGCCATGAGTGCACAAAGAGAGAACACAATAAGTGTCAGGGGCCTGAGACTGTTCAGCTGCCTCCTAGCATACAAAAGGAGGATTACCAATAGACCCCCGACTGTCTTCAAGAAGGCACTGGACAGACACCTAAAATCAGTACCTGATCAGCCGGGCTGTTGGCTGGCCAGCAGAAACAGCCTGCTTGACTAGACCTTGATGCACCACGAGGCCTGGTCTTAGACCGAGCCGCGAGGACACTGACCCTCGAAACTCTCTCCAGGTAAACTCCAAGTACTCCACTATGCATTACCTTTCGGTATTGCATATCATCATCATATTGACACTGTCGGACATTGCAACACGATGGTATCTTGGAGCGTCTTCGAAAACATTATTGTTTGGCCACTAGTTACGAGTGAAATTTTTTTTATTTGAGATAAACCTACTTAGCATGGGCCAGTAGGCTTGCTACAGTGCCTCTTAACCGTTACATTCTCACTTCTATTAATGTGCCCCGTCTCTTTCTGTCGTTTTCAAGATTTTCTGCGCCTCAAAATTGACCATGTTTCAGCTTCACATTGTTCCAGACTATGGAGAAGATCTCTTCTGTAGGCTGAGGGACTGACCACTTCAAACCCACTTCTAAGGTGAGAGACTTATATTATCAATACATCTCGACTGTTTCTGCAGCTTTCTCTGTATTCTACAAGAAAAATGGTGAGTCTGGATCAAAGTTCCAGATCAGCTATCTGCTCTGCGTTGAAGATTATCCTCAATTTAATGTTTTTTGTCTATACTTCAGTGTTTTATATAGATTTATAATAAATTTAAAATTATTATTTTTTTAAATCATGATACAATATGAAAATATATAAAAAGGAATTTTTTTTCCACAATGGGCACTTTGGATTATTATTAACAAGAGTGATCCCTCCTAGCAAAGTAACTTCAGGTTTACCAACTGAATGGAAGGTAGTTCTCATTATTGTTTTTGTTCACTGTAGTGGTATTTTTTGTTGGTCTTTCCTGATGACTCAGTACCAGGAGGCCTAATGACTCAGTACCAGGAGGCCTCATGACAGAGTACCAGGAGGCCTCATGACACAGTACCAAGAAGTCTCATGACACATTACCAGGAGGCCTAATGACAGAGTACCAGGAGGCCTCATGACACAGTACCAAGAAGTCTCATGACACAGTACCAGGAGGCCTAATGACTCAGTACCAGGAGGCCTCATGACAGAGTACCAGGAGGCCTCATGACACAGTACCAGAAGGCGTCATGATTCAGCACCAAGAGACCTCATGACTCAGCAAAAGGAGGCCTTGTGACACAGTAACAAAAGGCCTCATGACACAGTACCAGGAGGCCTCATGACACAGTAGAAGAAGGCGTCATGACACAGTACAAGGAGGTCTCATGACAGTACCAGGAGGCCTCATGACACAGTAGCAGGAAGCATCTTGACACAGTATCAGGAGGCCTCATGACAAAGCACCAGTAGGCATCATTGCAGAGCACCAGCAGGCCTCATGACACAGTATCAGGAGGTCTCATGACTCAGTACCAGGAGGCTTCATGACACAGTACCAGAAGGCCTGATGACACAGTACCAAAAGGCCTCATAACTCGGTACCAGGAGGCCTCATGGCACAGTACCAGGAGCCCTCATGACAGAGTACCAGGAGGCCTCATGACACAGCACCAAGAGGCCTCATGACACAGTACCAGGAGGCCTCATAACTCAGTACCAGGAGGCCTCATGACAGTACAAGGAGGCCTAATGATTCAGTATCAAAGTATCAAGCGGCCTCATAACACAGTACCAAGAGGACTCATGACACAGTACAAGGAGCCCTCATGACAGAGTACCAGGAGGCCTCATGACACAGCACCAAGAGGCCTCATGACACAGTACCCGGAGGCCTCATAACTCAGTACCAGGAGGCCTCATGACACAGTACAAGGAGGCCTCATGACACAGTACCAGGAGGTTTCACGACTCAGTACCAGGAGGCCTCATGATACAGTACCAGGAGGCCTCATGACACAGTAAAGGTAGGTCTCATGACACAAGACCAGGAGGCCTTGACACAGTGCGAAGAGGCCTCATGACTCAGCACCAGTAAGCCTCATGACACAATACCAGGAAACTTCATGACACAATACCAGGAGGCCTCATGACACAGTACCAGGGGGCCCCATGGCTCAGCACCAAGAGACCTCATTACTCAGCACAAGGAGGCCTTGTGACACAGTACCAAAAGGCCTCATGACACAATAACAGGAGGCCTCATGACACAGTACCAGGAGGCGTCATGACACAGTACCAGGAGGCCTCATGACAGTACCAGGAGGCCTCACGACACAGTACTAGGAGGATTCATGACACAGAAGCAGGAAGCATCTTGACACAGTACCAGGAGGACTCATGACAGAGCACCAGTAGGCATCTTGGCAGAGTACCAGCAGGCCTCATGACACGGTATCAGGAGATCTCATGACTCAGTACCAGAAGGCCTTGTGACACAGTACCAGGAAGCCTCGTAACACAGTACCAGGAAGGCTCATGACACAGTACTAAGAGGCCTCATGACACAGTACCAGGAGGCCTCATGACACAGTAATAGGAGGCCTCATGACACAGCACCAAGAGGCCTCATGACATAGTAACAGAAGTCCTCATGACACAGTACCAGAAGGCCTCATGACAAAGTACAAGGAGGCCTCATGACACAAGAAAAGGAGGCCTCATGACACAGTGCCAGGAAACCCCATGGCTCAGCACCAAGAGACCTCATGACTCAGCACAAGGAGGCCATGTGACACAGTACCAAAAGGCCTCATGACACAATAACAGGAGGCCTCATGACACAATAACAGGAGGCCTCATGACACAGTACCAGGAGGCCTCATGACACAGTAGTAGGAGGTCTCATGACAGTACAAGGAGGCCTCATGACACAGTAGCAGGAAGCATCTTGACACAGTACCACGAGGCCTCATGACAAAGCACCAGTAGGCATCATGGCAGAGTACCAGCAGGCCTCATGACACAGTATCAGGAGGTCTCATGACTCAGTACCAGGAGGCTTCATGACACAGTACCAGGAGGCCTGATGGCACAGTACCAAAAGGCCTCATAACTCGGTACCAGGAGGCCTCATGATACAGTACCAGAAGCCCTCATGACAGAGTACCAGGAGGCCTCATGCCACAGTACCAAGAAGCCTCATGACACAGTAGCAGGAGGCCTCATAACTCAGTACCAGGAGTCCTCATGATACAGTACAAGGAGGCCTAATGACTCAATATCAAAGTATCAAGAGGCCTTATAACACAGTACCAGGAGGACTCATGTCACAGTACAAGGAGGCCTCATGACACAGTACCAGGGGGTTTCACGACTCAGTACCAGGAGTCCTCATGATACAGTGCCAGGAGGCCTCATGACACAGTACTAGAAGGTCTCATGACACAGGACCAGAAGGCCTGATGACACAGTACCAAAAGGCCTCATAACTCGGTACCAGGAGGCCTCATGACACAGTACCAGGAGCCCTCATGACAGAGTACCAGGAGGCCTCATGACACAGCACCAAGAGGCCTCATGACACAGTACCAGGAGGCCTCATAACTCAGTACCAGGAGGCCTCATGACAGTACAAGGAGGCCTAATGATTCAGTATCAAAGTATCAAGCGGCCTCATAACACAGTACCAAGAGGACTCATGACACAGTACAAGGAGCCCTCATGACAGAGTACCAGGAGGCCTCATGACACAGAACCAAGAGGCCTCATGACACAGTACCAGGAGGCCTCATAACTCAGTACCAGGAGGCCTCATGACACAGTACAAGGAGGCCTCATGACACAGTACCAGGAGGTTTCACGACTCAGTACCAGGAGGCCTCATGATACAGTACCAGGAGGCCTCATGACACAGTAAAGGTAGGTCTCATGACACAAGACCAGGAGGCCTTGACACAGTGCGAAGAGGCCTCATGACTCAGCACCAGTAAGCCTCATGACACAATACCAGGAAACTTCATGACACAATACCAGGAGGCCTCATGACACAGTACCAGGGGGCCCCATGGCTCAGCACCAAGAGACCTCATTACTCAGCACAAGGAGGCCTTGTGACACAGTACCAAAAGGCCTCATGACACAATAACAGGAGGCCTCATGACACAGTACCAGGAGGCGTCATGACACAGTACCAGGAGGCCTCATGACAGTACCAGGAGGCCTCACGACACAGTACTAGGAGGATTCATGACACAGAAGCAGGAAGCATCTTGACACAGTACCAGGAGGACTCATGACAGAGCACCAGTAGGCATCTTGGCAGAGTACCAGCAGGCCTCATGACACGGTATCAGGAGATCTCATGACTCAGTACCAGAAGGCCTTGTGACACAGTACCAGGAAGCCTCGTAACACAGTACCAGGAAGGCTCATGACACAGTACTAAGAGGCCTCATGACACAGTACCAGGAGGCCTCATGACACAGTAATAGGAGGCCTCATGACACAGCACCAAGAGGCCTCATGACATAGTAACAGAAGTCCTCATGACACAGTACCAGAAGGCCTCATGACAAAGTACAAGGAGGCCTCATGACACAAGAAAAGGAGGCCTCATGACACAGTGCCAGGAAACCCCATGGCTCAGCACCAAGAGACCTCATGACTCAGCACAAGGAGGCCATGTGACACAGTACCAAAAGGCCTCATGACACAATAACAGGAGGCCTCATGACACAATAACAGGAGGCCTCATGACACAGTACCAGGAGGCCTCATGACACAGTAGTAGGAGGTCTCATGACAGTACAAGGAGGCCTCATGACACAGTAGCAGGAAGCATCTTGACACAGTACCACGAGGCCTCATGACAAAGCACCAGTAGGCATCATGGCAGAGTACCAGCAGGCCTCATGACACAGTATCAGGAGGTCTCATGACTCAGTACCAGGAGGCTTCATGACACAGTACCAGGAGGCCTGATGGCACAGTACCAAAAGGCCTCATAACTCGGTACCAGGAGGCCTCATGACACAGTACCAGAAGCCCTCATGACAGAGTACCAGGAGGCCTCATGCCACAGTACCAAGAAGCCTCATGACACAGTAGCAGGAGGCCTCATAACTCAGTACCAGGAGTCCTCATGATACAGTACAAGGAGGCCTAATGACTCAGTATGAAAGTATCAAGAGGCCTTATAACACAGTACCAGGAGGACTCATGTCACAGTACAAGGAGGCCTCATGACACAGTACCAGGGGGTTTCACGACTCAGTACCAGGAGTCCTCATGATACAGTACCAGGAGGCCTCATGACACAGTACTAGAAGGTCTCATGACACAGGACCAGGAGGCCTTGTCATAGTACGAAGAGGCCTCATGACTCAGCACCAGTAAGCCTCATGACACAGTACCAGGAAGCTTCATGACACAATACCAGGAGGCCTCATGACACAGTACTAGAAGGCGTCATGATTCAGCACCAGGAGGCCTCATGACACAGTACCAGGGGGCCCAATGGCTCAGCACAAAGAGACCTCATGACTCTGCACAAGGAGAAATTGTGACACAGTACCAAAAGGCCTCATGACACAATAACAGGAGGCCTCATGACACAGTACCAGGAGGCCTCATAAAACAGTACCAAGAGTCCTCGTCACTCAGAACCAGGAGGCTTCATGCCACAGTACCAAGAGGTCTCATCTCTCACCTCCTGGAGGCCTTATGACAAAGTACCAGGAGGCCACATGACAGAGAACCAGGAGTCCTCATGACTTTACCAGGAGGCCTCATGACACAGTTTCAGTAATCCTCATGACACAGTACTAGGATCCCTCATTACAAAATACCAGGAGTCCTCATGACTCAGTACCAGGAGGCCGCATGATGCAGTACAAGGAGGCCTCATGACACAGTTTCAATAGTCCTCACGACACAGTTCCAGGAGGCCTTATGACGGAGTATCAGCAGGCCTCATGACAGAGTACCAGGAGGCCTCATGAAACAGTACCAGGAGGCCTCATGACTCAGTACCAGGAGGCCTCATGACAACGTAACAGGAGACCTCATGAGTCAGCACGAGGAGGCCTCCGACAGAGTGCCAGGATGCCTCATGACACAGTACCAGGAGGGCTCATGACACAGTGCCAAGAGGCCTCATGACACACTACCAGGAGGCCTTATGACACAGTACCAGGAGGCCTCATGACACAGTACCAAAAGGCCTTGTTTCAATACCATGAAGCCTCATGAGAGTTTCAGGAACCTTCATGACACAGTACTAGGAGGCCTCATGACTCCGCACCAGGAGGCCTCATTACACCGTACCTCGAGGCCCTACAACACTGTACCAGGCGTCCTCATGACTTAGTACCAGGAGACGTCATGACACTGTTTCAAGAGGCCTCATGATACTGTACTAGGAGGCTTCATGACCCAGTACCAAGAGGCCTAATGACACAGTACCAGAAGGCCTCATGACTCAGCACCAGGAGGCCTCATGGCAAAGTACCAGGAGGCCTCATGACACAGATCCAGAAGTACGCATGACTCAACAGCAGGAGGACTTATGACACAGTACCAGGAGGTGTCATGACACAGTACAAGGAGGCCTCATTACATAGTACCAGGAGGCCTCATGACACAATACTGGGAGTCCTCATGACTCAGCACCAGAAGGCCTCCTGAGGCAGCACTAGGTGTCCTCATGTCTCGGTACCAGGAGGCATCATGACACAGTACTAGGAGGCCTCATGACAGAGTACCAGGAGGTTTCATGACACTGTACATGAGGCCTCATCACATAGAACCAGGAGGCCTCATGACAGTACCAGGAGGCTTCGTGACTCAGCACCAGGGGGCCCCTTTACACAGTACCAGTAGGCCTCATGACACACCAGAAGCATGCCTCACGACATAAAACTTGGAGGCCTCATGACAATTCCAGGAAGCCTCATGACTCAGCACCAGGAATCCTTATGACACAGTACCAAGGGTCATGATGACACAGTGCCAGGAGGCCTCATGACTCAGCACCAGAAGACTTCATGACACAGTAGGAGGAAGCTTCATGACGCAGCACCACGAGGCCTCATGACACAGTTCCAGGAAGCTTCATGATGGAATATCAGCAGGCCTCATGACACAGTACCAGGAGGCCTCATGAAACAGTACCAGGAGGCCTCATGCCACAGTACCAAGAGGCCTCATCACTCAGCTCCAGAAGGACTTATGACAAAGTACCAGGAGGCCTCATGACAGAGAACCAGGAGTCCTCATGACTCTACCACGAGGCCTCATGACACAGTTTCAGTAATCCTCATGACACAGTAACAGGAGGTCTCATGACACAATACCAGGAGTCCCCATGACTCAGTACCAGGAGGGCTCATGACACAGTTTCAGGAGACCTCATGATACAGTATCAAGAGGCCTTGTGACTCAACACCAGGAGGCGCAATGACACAGTACCAGGAGGCCTAATGGCACAGTACCAGGGGGCCTCATGATTTTTTTCCAGTAGGCCTCATGAGACAGTTTCAGGAGGCCTCATGACACACAACCAGGAGACCTCTTGACACAGTTACAGCAGGCCTCATGACTCTAGAATAGGAGGCCTTATAAGATCAGGGTGCCACATGACACAGTATAATGACAAGTCATGAAACAGTACCAAAAGGCCTTATGACAGTACTAGGAGGCCTCATGACACAGTACCAGGAATCCTTGAGACACCGTAGCAGGAGGCCTCATGACTCACCACCAAGAAGCCTCATGTCACAGTACCAGTAGGCCCAATGACAGAGTACAAAGAGTCCTCAAGACTCAGAACCAGGAGGCCTCATGACACAGTACCTGAAAACCTCGTGACAGTTCCAGGAGGCCTTATGACAAAGTACAAATACGATTCATGACACAGTACAAGGAGGCCTCACGACTCAGCACAAGGAGGCATCATGGCACAATACCAGGAGTCCTCATGGCTAAGAACCATGAGGCGTCATGACAGAGTGCCAAGAGGCCTTATGACTCAGCACTAGGAGGTCTCATCACACAGAACCAGAGGCCTCATGACACAGTTCCAGGAGGCATCATGACTCTACACCAGGAGGCCTTATGACACAGTTCCAGGAGGCCACATGACACAGTACCAGGAGGCCTCATGACACAGTAGCAGGAGTGCTCGTGACTCAGTAATTGGAGGTCTCATGACCCAGATCCATGAGGCCTAATGACTAAACACCGGGAGGCCTTATGACACAGTACCAGGAGGCATCATGACACAATACCAAGAGGCCTCATGACTCAGCACCTGGAGACCTCATGACACAGTACCAGGATTCCTTATGATACAGTACAAGGAGTCCTAATGACTCTGTACTAGGAGGCCTCTTGATACAGTTTCAGAAGGCCACATGACACAGTATTAGGAGGGCTCATAAAAGTAACATAAGACCTCATGACATAGTACCAGGAGGCCTTATGACGCAGTTACAGGAGGCCTCATGAATTATCCCCTGGAAGCTTTATGACACAGTACCAGGAGGCCTCATGACACAGTACCAGGACGGCTCATGACACAGTTTCAGGAGGCCTCATGACACAGTATTACGAGGCTTCATGACACAGTACCAGGAGTCCTTGTGACACAGTTCCTGGAGACCTCATGGCACAGTACCAGGAGGCCTCGTGGCTCAGCACTAGGAGGCCTCATGACACAGTATCAGGAGGGTTCATGACACAGTACCAGGAGGACTCATGACACAGTACCATGAGGCTTCATGACGCAGTACCAGGAGGACTCATGACACAGTACCAGGGGCTCTAATGACACAGTACCAGCAGCTTTCAAGGCACAGTACCAAGAGGCCTCATGATACAGTACCAATAGTCCTTGTGACACAGTACCTGGAGACCTCATGACACAGTACCAGGAGGCCTCACGACAGAGTGCCAGGATGCCTCGTGACTCAGCACCAGGAGGCCTCATGACACAGTATCAGGAGGGCTCATGACAATACCAGGAGTGTGGAGAAATTTTCTCCAGGAGGGGGGTATCAGCCTCCTTCAGCCCCTTTCAGCCCTTTCAGCCCTGAGGGGCCCAGCCCTCTCAGATGGGGCAAGCGTCTTGTTTACTGCTACAGTGAGTAATTGATCACAGATGCAGCACGAGTATGCGACGTGGTCAAGCGACCGCTGCTCCTTGCAGTCCTGTGTTGCAAAGTGTTGCTTAATAAAAGACAGTTCATCTCTTACCTTAGCAAGACAATTAAGGAAAATCCTGCTCCCACTTTATTACCATAGTAAAGATAGTGGACATTGTTGTCTATGCTTAAGACAGCAAGATTTAAACATTCTGTTTTGCTTCATCGAGGAAGTGGCAAGGAAGCAAAAGTACTAGGTCAGCTTTTCCTTTGTGCTAGGGGAGTAACGGCGTGGGGGTGCTGTGGCATCTTCAGATTACTTTTGACTCTACTGAGAGTGACACTGATGCCAGGATAACCAACAAAGAACGATCTGTGCGTTAGTGTGAACAAAGTGTCTCATAAAACACAATAAACACTTAAGAGAAGTGTGATCAGCTTCTTTAGTGATAAGATTGTGAACAATAAAGACAAATCTTGTTGAACATAGTGTACCAGTGTGCGTATTCCTAGACTATGGAAGACGTGGACATCCAAGGACACTTCAGCTTCTATCAAGTCACCGATATCTGTCGAAGGTGTGAAGAACACCATAGTTCACGCTACAAGAGCAAGGTAGGTTACGAATTTCTTGTAGTTACAGCCCGTTGAGAGATGACTTCGACAGCTTCTCAAGACCTCGTCTGCAGGGGCGGCTGTGCAGGCGATGAGTTGTCTTTCTAAGTTAAGTACAAACTCTTTAAACTTAACTGGTAATCCCATTTCTCAACATATTGGTCGTGCTCGAACCGGATAAAGGCCACACTGTGGTCCAAATATGTTGTACTACAGTGTACAAACAATCTACGAGCCAAGGTCCTTCGAAAAAAGCTGTAAAACTAATGTTTTACAATTTAAATCAGTATAAATGAGTCCCTCCAGACTCAATCACAGAGAATGGGCAGCCAAAAGAAAACGGGCGCTCACCCAGCATTCACCCAAAGAAAACGGGAGCTGGGTGACTCACCCAACAAGAAAACGGGGGATGGCACCCTGCATCCACTGCTCCAATCTCGAAAATCGCTGACTAAGACAACAACCCAACTGATGTTCAGTTTGTCTGAGTGTATATACATAGTGTTTATAATGTTTGTAGACAGAAATTAAGAGACAAGATTGTGTTAAAGTTTGTTTCTTATAGATATACCTGTTATATTAAAGAAACTATATATAAAAGTGTAAGCTTTCATATATATATATATATATATATATATATATATATATATTTATATATATATATATATATATATATGTAATATATATATATATATGTATATAATATATATATATATATAATATATATGTAAATAATATATATGTATATAATATATATATTTTTTATTTTTTTTTTTTATCACACCGGCCGATTCCCACCAAGGCAGGGTGGCCCGAAAAAGAAAAACTTTCACCATCATTCACTCCATCACTGTCTTGCCAGAAGGGTGCTTTACACTACAGTTTTTAAACTGCAACATTAACACCCCTCCTTCAGAGTGCAGGCACTGTACTTCCCATCTCCAGGACTCAAGTCCGGCCTGCCGGTTTCCCTGAATCCCTTCATAAATGTTACTTTGCTCACACTCCAACAGCACGTCAAGTATTAAAAACCATTTGTCTCCATTCACTCCTATCAAACACGCTCAAGCATGCCTGCTGGAAGTCCAAGCCCCTCGCACACAAAACCTCCTTTACCCCCTCCCTCCAACCCTTCCTTGGCCGACCCCTACCCCGCCTTCCTTCCACTACAGACTGATACACTCTTGAAGTCATTCTGTTTCGCTCCATTCTCTCTACATGTCCGAACCACCTCAACAACCCTTCCTCAGCCCTCTGGACAACAGTTTTGGTAATCCCGCACCTCCTCCTAACTTCCAAACTACGAATTCTCTGCATTATATTCACACCACACATTGCCCTCAGACATGACATCTCCACTGCCTCCAGCCTTCTCCTCGCTGCAACATTCATCACCCACGCTTCACACCCATATAAGAGCGTTGGTAAAACTATACTCTCATACATTCCCCTCTTTGCCTCCAAGGACAAAGTTCTTTGTCTCCACAGACTCCTAAGTGCACCACTCACTCTTTTTCCCTCATCAATTCTATGATTCACCTCATCTTTCATAGACCCATCCGCTGACACGTCCACTCCCAAATATCTGAATACGTTCACCTCCTCCATACTCTCTCCCTCCAATCTGATATTCAATCTTTCATCACCTAATCTTTTTGTTATCCTCATAACCTTACTCTTTCCTGTATTCACCTTTAATTTTCTTCTTTTGCACACCCTACCAAATTCATCCACCAATCTCTGCAACTTCTCTTCAGAATCTCCCAAGAGCACAGTGTCATCAGCAAAGAGCAGCTGTGACAACTCCCACTTTGTGTGTGATTCTTTATCTTTTAACTCCACGCCTCTTGCCAAGACCCTCGCATTTACTTCTCTTACAACCCCATCTATAAATATATTAAACAACCACGGTGACATCACACATCCTTGTCTAAGGCCTACTTTTACTGGGAAAAAATTTCCCTCTTTCCTACATACTCTAACTTGAGCCTCACTATCCTCGTAAAAACTCTTCACTGCTTTCAGTAACCTACCTCCTACACCATACACTTGCAACATCTGCCACATTGCCCCCCTATCCACCCTGTCATACGCCTTTTCCAAATCCATAAATGCCACAAAGACCTCTTTAGCCTTATCTAAATACTGTTCACTTATATGTTTCACTGTAAACACCTGGTCCACACACCCCCTACCTTTCCTAAAGCCTCCTTGTTCATCTGCTATCCTATTCTCCGTCTTACTCTTAATTCTTTCAATTATAACTCTACCATACACTTTACCAGGTACACTCAACAGACTTATCCCCCTATAATTTTTGCACTCTCTTTTATCCCCTTTGCCTTTATACAAAGGAACTATGCATGCTCTCTGCCAATCCCTAGGTACCTTACCCTCTTCCATACATTTATTAAACAATTGCACCAACCACTCCAAAACTATATCCCCACCTGCTTTTAACATTTCTATCTTTATCCCATCAATCCCGGCTGCCTTACCCCCTTTCATTTTACCTACTGCCTCACGAACTTCCCCCACACTCACAACTGGCTCTTCCTCACTCCTACAAGATGTTATTCCTCCTTGCCCTATACACGAAATCACAGCTTCCCTATCTTCATCAACATTTAACAATTCCTCAAAATATTCCTTCCATCTTCCCAATACCTCTAACTCTCCATTTAATAACTCTCCTCTCCTATTTTTAACTGACAAATCCATTTGTTCTCTAGGCTTTCTTAACTTGTTAATCTCACTCCAAAACTTTTTCTTATTTTCAACAAAATTTGTTGATAACATCTCACCCACTCTCTCATTTGCTCTCTTTTTACATTGCTTCACCACTCTCTTAACCTCTCTCTTTTTCTCCATATACTCTTCCCTCCTTGCATCACTTCTACTTTGTAAAAACTTCTCATATGCTAACTTTTTCTCCCTTACTACTCTCTTTACATCATCATTCCACCAATCGCTCCTCTTCCCTCCTGCACCCACTTTCCTGTAACCACAAACTTCTGCTGAAGACTCTAACACTACATTTTTAAACCTACCCCATACCTCTTCGACCCCATTGCCTATGCTCTCATTAGCCCATCTATCCTCCAATAGCTGTTTATATCTTACCCTAACTGCCTCCTCTTTTAGTTTATAAACCTTCACCTCTCTCTTCCCTGATGCTTCTATTCTCCTTGTATCCCATCTACCTTTTACTCTCAGTGTAGCTACAACTAGAAAGTGATCTGATATATCTGTGGCCCCTCTATAAACATGTACATCCTGAAGTCTACTCAACAGTCTTTTATCTACCAATACATAATCCAACAAACTACTGTCATTTCGCCCTACATCATATCGTGTATACTTATTTATCCTCTTTTTCTTAAAATATGTATTACCTATAACTAAACCCCTTTCTATACAAAGTTCAATCAAAGGGCTCCCATTATCATTTACACCTGGCACCCCAAACTTACCTACCACACCCTCTCTAAAAGTTTCTCCTACTTTAGCATTCAGGTCCCCTACCACAATTACTCTCTCACTTGGTTCAAAGCCTCCTATACATTCACTTAACATCTCCCAAAATCTCTCTCTCTCCTCTGCATTCCTCTCTTCTCCAGGTGCATACACGCTTATTATGACCCACTTCTCGCATCCAACCTTTACTTTAATCCACATAATTCTTGAATTTACACATTCATATTCTCTTTTCTCCTTCCATAACTGATCATTTAACATTACTGCTACCCCTTCCTTTGCTCTAACTCTCTCAGATACTCCAGATTTAATCCCATTTATTTCCCCCCACTGAAACTCTCCTACCCCCTTCAGCTTTGTTTCGCTTAGGGCCAGGACATCCAACTTCTTTTCATTCATAACATCAGCAATCATCTGTTTCTTGTCATCCGCACTACATCCACGCACATTTAAGCAACCCAGTTTTATAAAGTTTTTCTTCTTCTCTTTTTTAGTAATTGTATACAGGAGAAGGGGTTACTAGCCCATTGCTCCCGGCATTTTAGTCGCCTCATACGACACGCATGGCTTACGGAGGAAAGATTCTTTTCCACTTCCCCATGGACAATAGAAGAAATAAAAAAGAACAAGAGCTATTTAGAAAAAGGAGAAAAACCTAGATGTATGTATATATATATATGCATGTGCGTGTCTGTGAAGTGTGACCAAAGTGTTAGTAGGAGTAGCAAGATATCCCTGTTATCTTAGCGTGTTTATGAGACAGAAAAAGAAACCAGCAATCCTACCATCATGCAAAACAATTACAGGTTTTTGTTTCACAGTCATCTGGCAGGACGGTAGTACTTCCCTGGGTGGTTGCTGTCTACCAACCTACTACTACTATATATATATATATATATATATATATATATATATATATATATATATATATATATATATATATATTAACAGTGACCTTTATATATGTGTAAGTAATATTCACGTGTGATTTACAGTTATACAGTGACATTTAAAGTGTATAGTGAATGAAGTGTATAACATCGTTATTTACGATTAATCATCGTGATCAGGCTGACACAGCAAACTCAAGCCACATGTACTGTGCACCCTTCATGGTCATTGACCCTGAGGTTAAGCTTAGTGGGTCAGTAGTGTCTGACTCGATTATTGCTGACTTAAGCATAACAAAAACTCAGCTGTTTATAGCAGTACAGTGTTTTTTAAACACTCTAAGTGTGGTGCTAGAATTTACAGTATACCATTAAAATGGCTTGTTTGAAAACTCAGTTTCAGTCTTTACAGACTAAGATTACACAATTAGAAAATCTAATTTCAGTCTGTATAGGATTAACTCAAGATACAAACATAGATTTTGATGATCTTGAGGTCAAATTTGAATTAGTTACACAACGTCTGGAAATAATTAATTCAGACTATACACATTATGAAAATAAATTTCTTGAATCAGACCCATCTGAGGATGAAATTAAAAATGTTTTGGATACATTTAGTAATCAACAATTAAGGTGGACAGGAGTACAGGCTATCTGCCGCAAAACTCTGTCACAGAGACCTACTGTAACTAGTGGTCAAACACCTGTTACACCTGTAACAACAACAAGTGTCCCATTAACAAGCTTACCTACATTGTCATTACCTATTTTCCAAGGTCATAATTATGAAGAATTCATTAGAGGTTTTCAATCCATAATAAATTCACGAACTGACATAGATGAGATTGCTAAGTTCAATTACCTTAAATGTCTTGTGAAGGGAGAACCCTATGAACTGATTAAGTCATTTCCGGTGGTTAAAGGCAATTATCAAATAGCCTTACGTGTCTTAGCAGACAATTACTTTGATGCTGACAAGGCCAGAGTTAGACATGCAGTCTTAATATCAAGTTTGAAGCCACCCAAACATTGTTTTTCAGACTTACAGGCATTTAGAATCACATTAGACAATAGTCTGAGATCTCTAGGTGCTAAATATGATCTAAGACAATGTGATTGGTTTATCAGTGGTATTATACAAGATAAGTTGTCACCACAAATTATTGAACGATTAAATATTATGTTCAATAAACGCTATTTCACTTGTGAAGAAATTAGCAATGGTTTACAAACAATAGTTTCATGCATGCAAGCAACGAGACAAGATGAAAAATCCACAAATCCAGTGGATAATAAACCTTCAACTCAGTATAAAAAGAGTATACCTACTCCCACTAAACCACAGAATGGGAAATCCCATATAAGCATTTATCAAGCTGTGAATACAACAGACAGTAAACAAACTGTCATACATAAACGTACTCCAAAATGTGTACTTTGTGATGGAACACATTGGGCGCAGTATTGTATTCAATACACATCAATGGAGGCACGTAAACAACGTGTTCATCAGCTGAAAAGGTGCATCAAGTGTTTAGGTGAACACAAGGGAGGTAAATGCTCACTGAAGAAGTGTTTTAAATGCAAGGGTATGCATCATACTGCATTATGCCCAAATACTTTTGCTGAACAGCAGCAGACTTCCACAGAATCAGGAAGTCAACAAGCAACAGCATTAAATGTGAGAGATAAGTTTAAAGCAACTGCTCTCCCGATAGCTCGAGTTGAGTTATCTAATAAATTACACAAAACTAATGTGCTAACACTATTTGATCAAGGCTCACAAAGGTCCTTCATAAGAAGAACAGTGTTTCTGAAACTGAATAAACAACCCTATGCCAAAATACAGTTAGATATAGCTGGTTTTTTCCACAATTCTGGTAAACAGACATATGATGTAGCCAGAATCACTGTTGGTCTAGGAAACAGGAAAAAGACAGTAGAAGCTGTGGTAGTAGACGATTTGCCTAAGTCTTTGCAAATCCAGGGATTAAAAGAAACAGTTGCAGCACTGAAAGCAGCTAAGGTCAAGTTAGCCTGTTCTGACATACAGACGGACACAATTAGTCCAATTGATTCAATCATTGGAAGTGATTATTATCACTGTTTTGTGCAAAATATAGTAAGTAAACATGATGTTCACTTGCTGAAAACAGCAGGAGGCCACATGATATGTGGTCCCATTCCCTCTCAAAGTGGGAAAGAAGCTGATATTGATTCAGTGGAAAATGTACTAGTTACGAGAATAACCGCTGATCATGTACCACAGCAAAAATTATCATTACTGGAAGAAATGAATGAACCAGTTGATAAGTTGTGGGATTTAGATGCGATAGGTATTGATGTAAATTAACCAAGCCCACAAGAGTCTCAGACTTATAACCAATATTTGGACACTGTCAAATATAAAGATGGACAGTATTGGGTTAGGTTACCATGGAAATTAAATCCACCACATCTACCTAGCAATTATCGCATGGCTTTCGGACAGATGAAAGCACAAATACATGAGCTCAGGAAGAATCCAGAGCTACTGACTGTCTATGATAATATCATACAAGAACAGTTGGACAATAAATTCATTGAGGAAGTAGTCGAAGGTGAGTTGAAGACAGATGCTCATTATCTCAAGCACCATGGAGTCTGAAAAGATTCTGAAACCACTCCACTAAGTGTTGTATATAATTGCAGCGCACGTGCAAATAAAGATGTAGCAAGTCTTAAAGACTGTCTGATGACCGGACCCTCACTAACTGAGAAGCTTGGAGACGTGCTTATGAAATTTCGCACAAACCCATATGCCTACACGGCTGATATTTCCAAAGCTTTCTTAAGAGTAGGACAACAAGAAATAGATAGAGATTATACTCGATTCTTGTGGCCTGAAAATCCACATGATCCTCAAAGTCCTGTGAAAACTTATCGTTTCAAATCAGTATTATTTGGTGCAACATCCTCTCCATTCTTACTAGAAGCTACTCTAAATACACATTTGAAGAAATCTGAAAGTCCCTTCAAAGAAATCTTAAAGAAAAGTTTCTATGTGGACAATCTTCAAGGTAGTGTGAATAAAGAGGAGGATTTGAAGTCCTTATACGGAGAAGCTAACAAGGAGATGAAAGAAGCAAATATGCCTCTAAGGATGTGGGATACAAATTCAAAGCAATTAAGGGAACTTATCAAAGATTTCCCTGAATCTGAAATTCCTGATTGCAACAATATGCTGGGACTTAATTGGAACACACAGGAAGATACTTTGAGTCTCAAAAAAATAAACAATAAATCATGCAGTACACTCACTAAACGTAGTTTACTGTAAGAGGTATCACAATGTTTTGATCCTCTAGGACTCGTCTCACCAATTACCATAAAGGGTAAAATGCTTATGCAAGATGCGTGGAAGCTCAAAATTGGATGGGATGAGAACTTGCCTCTAGAAATGAGTCAAGCATGGGATGAAATATCCAGGGAGTTTAAACAACTTCATCAAATTAAATTTCTCTGACAAATAGGTCAAGAGGGAAACAAGTACACATTACATGTGTTCTGTGATGCGTCAGCCAGAGGTTATGGCGCTGTAGCTTACATGAGTAATGCTGAAGGAAGTACACTAATTACTTCAAAGGCCAGGGTAGCACCCTTGAAGGTCAGGACAGTACCACAATTGGAACTGACAGCACTCTATGTAGGTACAAAATTAGCTGTCTATCTCAACAAAGTACTTGATCATCTCACTATTTAAAAAACCGTGATCTGGAGTGATAATGAAGCAGTTTTCCAGTGGTTAAGAAATAATAAGAGTAAGTTGGTCTATGTACAAAACAGAGTAGCAGAAATAAAAGAGATGCAGAGAGATTATCTCTTTCTCCACGTCTCTACCCAAGAGAATCCGGCTGACTTGTTGTCACGTGGTGTCCCACTCAAGAAATTTGTGGATAATAAATTATGGCTCCACGGACCGAACTGGCTTTCTAATGAAAATAACTGGCCTCAGCAAAAGCCTCACATTATGCCAGAAGAAACAGTCTGCTTGAACACAGCAGAAATAAGTTGTGTAAATACTGGAGACACAACAGAAATAGTCATTGATGGATCTAAATACTCATCTTTGGGTAAACTCTTAAGAGTTACAGCTCTTGTCTTTAAATTCATTAAAGGAATAAAACCTGATTATGAATGTCTTGAACCCATTAAATACTGGGTGAAACTAATACAGAAAGATGTTTTCTCTACAGAATATAAATTTCTGGAAACACAAAATAAATCTCCAAAGAAACCTGTCATGATTAATTCTTTAGGACTTATCTCGACTCAGAAAAGATTATAAGATGTCGAGGAAGAATTCATAATTCTTCACTACCTAAAGAAGCCATACATCCAATATTGATCCCCAAGAATCATTGGCTAACGAAACTGATTGTGCAAAACGCCCACAGTAACGTGTTACATGGTGGGGTAGCTGACACACTTTGTCATATACGACAATACTACTGGATACCTCAAGGTCGACAAAGTGTGAAAAAACAAATAAAGGACTGTATTACTTGTCGTCACTACGATATGCGAGTATGTCAGTATCCAGGTCCACCTCCATATCCCTCTGAAAGAGTTTGTCATGTCACTCCATTTGAGGTGACAGGTGTAGATTACACTGGACCAATAATTTTAACCAAAACAGTTGACAAAGTTCCCATCAAGGTGTACATCTGTTTGTTCACTTGTGCTACAACTAGAGCAGTACATCTAGAAGTAGCCAGTGACATGTCTGCTGAAACCTTTATCAAATTATTCAGAAGGTTTGCAGCCAGAAGGGCATGTCCCAGACTGATGATTTCAGATAATGCAACGAACTTTGTAGCTGGTGCTGCTTATATAAGCAAGAACTTTGATCAACCAGAAGTACAACAGATGCTGAATCAACGCAGTTGTCGTTGGAGATTCATTCCTCCTAAATCTCCATGGCACGGCGGATTTTATGAAAGAATGATCGGCATTGTAAAACGTTGTTTAAGGAAGACTCTTCATCGTCAGAGAATAGACTTAGAAGAATTCCGTACAGTTGTGACTGAAATAGAAAATAGAGTTAACAACAGACCTCTAACTTATGTTACCGATGATCTGGACAAATTAGAAGTGTTAAGTCCATCTCATTTACTCCATGGCAGAAGGCTCCAACCTGTTCCTCCCATGAATGATAAAGAAATCATAGAGGATCCTTCTTATTTCGAACCTGAGCAACTCAGACGTAAATTCAAACACCTTAATAAAGTGATTGAACGTCGGGAGAAAGTTTGGCGAGAAGACTATCTCACCTCATTGAGAGAACACTTCTATGGAGCTGGTGTTCCTGAAAATCATAAGTCCTTAAGACCTGGTGACATAGTGATTATCGACAATGATGGTCCGAGGTCCCAATGGCCACTTGGAAAAATTGTGACCATATATCCTGATGCAAATGGAATCATCAGGACAGTTGATGTTTTGAGCAAAGGTGTAGTGAATAAGCGGACAATAAATAAACTAGTGCCGTTAGAATTACACAGTGTTGAAAACAAAATTAGTGATTCTCCAGAAACCACACAGACTAAAGCTATTCAGAAAAGACAAGCAGCAGTGGTGGCGAGTGAGAAAATCAAATTAATGTTAAGTGATGAATAGTTCACCTGCAGTGAACCTTCGCCGCCCCCCAGGGTGGAGAAATTTTCTCCAGGAGGAGGGTATCAGCCCCCTTCAGCCCCTTTCAGCCCTTTCAGCCCTGAGGGGCCCAGCCCTCTCAGAAGGGGCAAGCATCTTGTTTACTGCTACAGTGAGTAATTGTTCGCAGATGCAGTACGAGTATGAGACGTGGTCAAGCGACCGCTGCTCCTTGCAGTCCTGTGTTGCAAAGTGTAGCTTAATAAAAGACAGTTCATCTCTTACCTTAGCAAGACAATTAAGGAAAATCCTGCTCCCTCTTTATTACCATAGTAAAGATAGTGGACATTGTTGTCTATGCTTAAGACAGCAAGATTTAAACATTCTGCTTTGCTTCATCGAGGAAGTGGCAAGGAAGCAAAAGTACTAGGTCAGCTTTTCTTTGTGCTAGGGGAGTAACGGCGTGGGGTTCTGTGGCGTCTTCAGATTACTTTTGGCTCTACTGAGAGTGACACTGACGCCAGGATAACCAACAAAGAACGATCTGTGCGTTAGTGTGAACAAAGTGTCTCATAAAACACAATAAACATTTAAGAGAAGTGTGATCAGCTTCTTTAGTGATAAGATTGTGAACAATAAAGACAAATCTTGTTGAACATAGTGTACCAGTGTGCGTATTCCTAGACTATGGAAGACGTGGACATCCAAGGACACTTCAGCTTCTATCAAGTCACCAATATCTGTCGAATGTGTGAAGAACACTATAGCTCACGCTACAAGAGCAAAGTAGGTTACAAATTTCTTGTAGTACTGGGGTCTGCACAGTTCTTGAGTCGCAATGAGTTTGTAATCAACCTATAGTCGGCAGTAAGGTGCGGACTTTTAAGTCCAAACAAGTATGTAATTTGTCAGCAATCAGTGAATGAAATATGCTGACATAACACCCCCTAGGGGTAATTTATAATCTTACAAATTATAAATCTTTACAGCCCGTTGAGAGATGACTTCGACAGCTTCTTAAGACCTCATCTGCAGGGGCGGCTGTGCAGGCGATGAGTTGTCTTTCTAAGTTAAGTACAAACTCTTTAAACTTAACTGGTAATCCCATTTCTCAACAAGGAGGCCTCATGACAAAGTACCAGGAGGCTTCATGACACAGTACCAGGAGGACTCATTACACAGTACCAGGGACTCTCATGACACAGTACCAGCGGCTTTCATTACACAGTACCTGGAGGCCTCATGACAGTTCCAGGGGATGTTATGACTCTGCACCAGGAGGCCTTATGGCTCAGTACCAAGAGGCTTCATGACAGAGTAACAGGAGGCCTCTCGACTCAGCACCAGGAGCCTAATGACACAGTACAAGGAAGCTTCATGACACAGTACCATGAGGCCTCGTGAGAAAGTACCTGTAGTATTCACGACGCAGCTCCAGAAGCCTCATGACACAATACCAGGAGGCCTAATGACACAGTGCCAGGAGGCCTCATGACAGAGTACCAGGAGGCTTAATGACACAGTACTATTTGGCCTCAAGACACAGTACCAGGACGCCTCAAGACACAGTACCTGGAGTTCTCATGGCTCAGTGCCATGAGACCTGATGGCAAAGTACAAAGAGGCCTGATGACTCGCCACCAGGAGGCCTCATGACACAGTACCAGGAGACCTCATAACACAGTTCCAAGATGTCTCATGACTTAACACCAGGAGGCCTTCTGACACAATACCAGGAGGATTCATGACACAGTACCAAGAGGTCTCATGACTCAGCACAAGGAAGCCTCATGACACAGTACCAGGAGGCCTCATGACACAGTATCAGGAATCCTCATGACTCTGTACCAGGAGTCCTCATGATACAGTTATAGGAGGCCTTATGACACAGAAACAGGAGGCTTCATGACAAAACTCCAGAAGGCTTAATGACACAGTACCAGGAGGCCTTATGATGCAGTATTAGGAGGCCTCAAGAAACAGTACCAGGAGGCCTCGTGACTTAGCACCAGGAGCCTTCATGTCACAGTACCAGAAGACCTCATGACACAGTACGAGGAGTACTTGAGACAGAGTACCAAGAAGCCTCATGACTCAACACCAGGAAGCCTTATGAGACAATACCAGGAGGCCTCATAATACAGTACAAAGAGGCCTAATGACACAGTACCAGGAGTCCTCTTGACTCAGTACCAGGAGGCCTCAAGACACAGTTCCAGGAGGCCTCATGACTCAACACCAGGTGGCCTTATGACAGTACCAGGAGGCATCATGACACAGTACCAAGAGGCCTCATGGATCAGCACAAGGAGGCCTCATGGCACAGTAACATTAGGCCTCAAGACACAGTACCAGAGTTCTCATGACTCTGCACGGAGAGGCCTCATGACAGTCTCAGGAGGCCTCTTTATACAGTGCTAGGAGGCTTCATGACACAGTACCAGAAGGCCTCATGACACAGTACCAAGAGGCCTCATGATACCTTTCCAGGAGGCCTCATGTCTCAACACCAGGAGGCCATATGACACAGTACCACGAAACATCATGACACAGTAACATGAGACCTCATTACACAGTACCAGCAGTCCTCGTGACTCAGTACGAAGAGGCCACTTGACTAACTTTCAGAAGGTCTCATTACGCAGTACCATGAGGCCTTATGACTCAGCACCAGTGGGCCTTTTGACACAGTACCAGGAGACCTCATGACACAGTACCAGGAGGCCTCATGATTCATCACGAGTAGGCCTCATGACACAGTACCTGAAGTCCTCATGACAGATCCAGGAGGTCTCATGACTCAGCACCAGGAGGCTTCATGACACAGTACCAGGAAACTTCTTGACTCAATACCACGAGGCCTCATGGCAAAGTACCATGAATCCTCATGACTAAGCACCAGGATGCCTCATGACTCAGTAGCAGGAGGCCTTATGGCACAGTACCAAGAGGCCTCAGACACAGCACCAGGAAACCTCATGATACAGTAACAGGAGCCAACATGACACAGTACTAGGAGGCCTCATGACACAGTACCAGGAGACCTCATGACACAATTTCAGGAGGCCTCATGACACAGAGCGATGAGGCCTCCTGACAAATTGCCCTGAGGCTTTACGACCCAGTATGAGGAGGCCTCGTGACTCAGCATCAGGAGGCCTCATAACACAATTTCAGGAGGCCTCATGACACAGAACTACGAGGCCTCCTGACAAGTTGCCAGGAGGCCTTATGACCCAGCACCAGGAAGCCTCGTGACTAAGCACCAGGAGGCCTCATGACACAGTACCATGAGGCCTTAATGGCGCAGTACCAGGAGGCATCATGAATCAGTACCATGAAGCCTCATAACACCAGGAGGCACATGACAGAGTTCCATGAGGCCTCATGACTCAACACCAGGAGTCCTTATGACGCAGTACTAGGAGGTCTCATCATACAGTACCAGGAGACCTTATGACACAGTACCAGGAGGCCTCAGACACAGCACCAGGAAACCTCATCATAAAGTAACAGGAGCCCATATGAGACAGTACTAGGAAGCCTCATGAGACAGTGCCAAAGGTCCTCATGACACAGTACCAGGAGGCCTTATGGCGCAGTACCAGGAAGCCTTTGACACAATACCAGGAGGACTCATGACTCAGTATCAGGAAGCATCATGACACCGTACCTCGAGGCCTCATGACACAGTACCAGAAGACCTCATGACACAGTAAACGGATGCCTCATGAGTCAGCACCAAGAGGCATCATCACACAGTACCAGGAGGACTCATGACACAGTTCCGGGAGGCCTCATGACTCAACACAAGGAGTCCTTATGATGTAGTACTAGGAGGCCTCATGAAACAGTACCAGGAGGCCTTGTGACACAGTACCAGGAGGCCTCATAACTCAGTACCAGGATACCTCATGACACTGTGACACGAGGCCTCATGAGCCAGCACCAAGAGGCCTAATGACACAGTACCAGGAGGCCTAATGACAAAGTTTCAGGAGCAATCATGACTCAACACCAGGAGTCCTTATGGCGTAGTACTGGAGGCCTCATCACACAGTACCAGGAAACCTCATGACACAGTACAAGGAGGCCTCATGAAAAGGTACAAGGAATCCTCATGACACAGTACCATTAGGCCTCATGTCACAGTACCAGGAGTCCTCATGACTCAGTACCATGATGCCTCATGACACAGTACCAGGAGGCCTCATGACACAGTACCATGATGCCTCATGACACAGTACCAGGAGGCCTTATGACACAGTACCAAGGGGCCACATGACTCAGCACCAGGAAGCCTCATGAAACAGTACCAGGAGGCATCAAGTCACAGTACGAAGAGTCCTCATGACTCAGTACAAGGAGGAATAATGACAAAGTTTAAGGAGGAATCACAACAAAGTACTATGAGGCATCATTACAAAGTACCTGGATGCCTCATGTCACAGTACCAGGAGCTCCCCTGACTCAGCACCAGGGGGCCTCTTGAGACAATACCAGTAGGCCTCGTAACACAGCAACAGGAGGCCTCATAACTTATCACCAGTAGGCCGCATGACAGAGTTCCTGGAGGCCTTTATGACACAAAACCAAGGGGCTTCATGACACAATACCACGAGGCCTCACGACTCAGCACCAAGAGGCCTCATGACGCATTACGACAAAGCTTAATGACACAGTACCACGAGGTCACATGGCAAAGTACCAGGAGACCTCATGACTCTGCACCAGGAGTCCTCATGACAGAGAACCAGGTGTCTTCACAACACAGTACCAGGAGTCCCCATGACACAGTTTCAGGAGGCTCAATAATACAGTACTAGGAGGCCTGATGACAGTTTCAGGAGGCCTCATCATAGAGTACTAGGAGTCCTGATGACACAATACCAGGAGGCCTCATGGCACAGTACCATGAGGCCTCATGACACAGTACCAGGAGGCCTAATGACAAAGTTTCAGCAGCAATCATGACTCAACACCAGGAGTCCTTATGGCGTAGTACTGGAGGCCTCATCACACAGTACCAGGAAACCTCATGACACAGTACAAGGAGGCCTCATGAAAAGGTACAAGGAATCCTCATGACACAGTACCATTAGGCCTCATGTCACAGTACCAGGAGTCCTCATGACTCAGTACCATGATGCCTCATGACACAGTACCAGGAGGCCTCATGACACAGTACCAGGAGGCCTCATGACACAGTACCAAGAGTCCTCATGACACAGTAACAGGAGGCTTCATGACACAGTACTCACAGGGCTTCACGACTCAAGACGATTCTTGACTCAATACCACAAGGCCTTATGACAAAGTACCAGGAGGCCTCATGACACAGTACCAAGAGGTGTAATGACACAGTACTAGGAGCCCTCATGACAGTACCAGGAGGCCTTATGACACAGTACCAGGAGGCCTCATGACACAGTAAAAAGAGGCCTAATGACACAGTTCCAGGAGGCCTCATGATTCGACACAACGTTTCCTAATGACAGTACCAGGAGGCATCATGACAAAGTACCAAGAGGCCTTATGATTGAGCACCAGGAGGCCTCATAACACAGTACCAGGAGGCCTCAAGACACAGTACCAGGAGTTCTCATGACTATGTTCCTGGAGGCCTCATGACAGTTTCAGGAGGCATCATTATACAGTGCAAGGAGTCCTCATTATACAGTGCAAGGAGTCCTCATGACACAGTTTCAGGAGGCCTCATGACACAGTTTCAGGAGGCCTCATGACACAGTTTCAGGAGGCCTCATGACTCAACACCAGAAGGCCATTTGACACAGATCCAGGAGGCCTCATGACACAGTACCAGGAGTCCTGGTGACTCAGTACCAGGAGGCCAAATGACAAAGCTTCAGGAGGTCTCGTGACACAGTACCAAAAGGCCTCATGACTCAGTACCAGGGAGCCTCTTGACTCAGTATCAGGAGGCCTCATAACACAGTAATTGAAGGCCTCATGACAGATCCAGGAGGCCTCATGACTCAGCTCCAGGAGGCCTTTTGGCACAGTACCAAGAGGCTTCATGACACAGTACCAGGAGAACTCACGACTCAGTACTAAGAGGCCTCAAGACTCAGTACGAGGAAGCTTTATGACACAGTTCCACGAAACCTCATGACACAGAACCAGTAGGCCTCGTGACACATTAACACGAGGCCTTATGACAGTACCAGGAGAACTCATGACACAGCACCAGGAGGCCTCATGACATCGTACCAGGACTCTTCATGACTAAGTACCATGAGGCCTCATGACACAGTTTCAGGAGGCCTCATCACACACTATTAGTAGGCCTCATGACACAGTAAAAAAAGGCCTCATGACACAGCACCAAGAGGCCTCATGACTCAGCACCAATAGGCCTCTTGAAACAGTAGCAGGAGGAGTTATGACACAGTTCCAGGAGGCCTCATGACTCAACACCAGGAGGCTTTATGACAAAGTACCAGGAGGCCTCATTACACAGCACCAGAAGACCTAATGACACAGTAACAGGAGCCCTCATGACAAAGTACTACGAGACCTCATGACACAGTACCAGGAGTCCTCGTGACTCAACACCAGGAGGCCTTATTACACAGTTCCAGGTGAGGCCTCATGTCACAGTACCAGAATTCCTCATGACTCAGTACAAGGAGGCCTCATGACACAGTTTCAGGATTCCTCATGACACATTACCAGGCGGCCTACTGACACAATACCAATAGGCCTCATGACATAGTACCAGGAGTCCTCATGACACAGTTAGAGGAGGCTTCATGACACAGAACCAGGAAGCTTCTTGACTCAATACCAAGAGGCCTCATGACAAAGTACCAGGAGTCCTCATGACACAGTATCAGGAGGCCTCTTGACACAGTTCCTGGCGGCCTCATGACTCAACACCAGGAGGCCTCATGACACAGTACCAGGAGGCCTAATGACACAGCTCCAGGAAACCTCATGACACAGTAACAGAAGCCCTCATGACACAGTACTAGGAGGCCTCATGAAACAGCACCAAAATTCCTTGTGACTCAGTACAATGAGAGCTCATGACACAGTTTCTTGAGGCCTAATGATACAGATTTAGAAGGCCTAATGACACATTACCAGGAGGCCTCATGACTCAGTACCAGGAAGCCTCGTGACTCAACACCAGGAGTCCTCATGACACAGTACCAGGAGGCCTCATGACTCAGACCCAGGAAGCCTCATGACACAGTACCAGGAGGCCTCATGATACAGTACCAGGAGACCTCATGGCACAGTAACAGGAGGCCTTACGAGTCAGCACCAAGAATCCTCATGACACAGTACTAGGAGGCCTTATGACACAATTCCAGGAGGCCTCATGACACAGTACCAGGAGTACTCGGGACTCAGTACCAGGAGGCCACAAAACACAGTTCCAGGAGGCCTCATGACTCAACACCAGGTGGCCTTATGAGAGCACCAGGAGGCATCATGACACAGTACCAGGAGTCCTGGTGACTCAGTACCAGAAGGCCACATTACAAAGTTTCAGGAGGTCTCTTGACAGAGTATGAAAAGGCCTCATGACTCAGCACCAGGGGGCCTCTTGACTCAGCACCAGGAGGCCTCATGACACAATACCTGGAGGCCTTATGACTCATCACCATTAGGCCTCATGACACAGTGCCAAGTGCGTTCATGACACAGTACCAGGAGGGCTCATGGATCAGTACGAGGAAGCTTTAAGACAAAGTGTCACGAGGCCTCATGACAATGTTCCAGGAGTTCTCATGACTCAGCACCAGGAGGCCATATGACACAGAAGCAGGAGACCTCATGACATAGAACTAGAAGGCCTCATGACACAGTACCAAGAGGACTCATCACACAGTACCTGGTCGCCTCATAACATAGTACAAGGAGGCCTCATGACACAGTTTCAGGAGGCCTCATGACACAGAACTAGGTGGCCTAGTTCTGTGTCATAAGGAGGCTTCATGACACAGTAATAGGAGCCCTCATGACACAGTGCCATGAGGCCTCATGACTCAGCACCAGAAGGCCTCATGACACATTAGCAGGAGGAGTCATGACACAGTTCCAGGAGTCCTCATGACTCGACACTAGGAGGCTTTATGACACAGTACCAGGAGGCCTCATGACACAGCACCATTAGACCTCATGACACAGTAACAGGAGTCCTCATGACAAAGTACAAGGAGGCCTCATGACACAGTACCAGGAGTCCTCTTGACTCAGTACCAGGAGGCCTCATGACACAGTTTCAGGAGGCCTCATGACACAGAACTAGGAGGCCTAGTTCTGTGTTATAAGGAGGCTTCATGACACAGTAACAGGAGCCCTCATGACACAGTGCCATGAGGCCTCATGACTCAGCACCAGGAGGCCTCATGACACATTAGCAGGAGGAGTCATGACACTGTTCCAGGAGTCCTCATGACTCGACACTAGGAGGCTTTATGACACAGTACCAGGAGGCCTCATGACACAGCACCATTAGACCTCATGACACAGTAACAGGAGTCCTCATGACAAAGTACAAGGAGGCCTCATGACACAGTACCAGGAGTCCTCTTGACTCAGTACCAGGAGGCCTCATGACACAGTTTCAGGAGGCCTCATGACACAGCACTAGGAGGACTCCTGACACATTACAATTAGGCCTCATGACACAGTACCAGGAGGCCTAGTGACTCAATACCAGGAGGCCTTATGACACAGTATCATTAGGCCTCATGACACAGCACCAGTAGACCTCATGACACAGTACAAGGAGTCCTCATGACTCAGTCCCAGGAGGCCTCATGGCACAGTTTCAGGAGCCCTCATGACACAGTAACAGGAGGCTTTATGACACAATACTAGGAGGCCTCACGACTCAGCCCCAGGAGGTCTCATGACACAGTACCTGGAAGCTTCTTGACTCAATACCACGATGCCTCATGACAAAGTACCAGGAGTCCTCATGACTCAGCACCAGGAGACCTCATAATATAGTAACAGGAGCCCTTATGACACAGTACTAGGAGGCCTCCTGAGACATTACCAGGAGGCCTCATGACCCAGTTCCAGGAGGCCTCATGACACAGTGCCACGAGGCCTCATGACACAGTACCAGGAGTCCTCATGACACAGTTGCAGAAGGCCTCACGACTCAACACCAGGAGTCCGTATGACGCAGTACTAGGAGGCCTCATGACACAGTACCAGGAGGCCTCATGAAAAGGTACAAGGAGACCTCATGACACAGTCCCAGGAGCACTTACGACACAGTATCACGAGGCCTGATGACATAGTTCCACTAGACCTCATAACTCAGAACCACGATGCCTTATGACAGAGTACCAAGAGGCCTCATGACACAGTTCCAGAGGCCTCACGACACAGTACCCGGAGGCCTAATGACTCAGTATCAGGAGACCTCATGACATAGTACTGGGAGGCCTCATGACACTCTACCAGGAGCCCTCATGACATAGTTACAGGAGGCCTCATGACTCAGCACCAGGAGGCGTTATGACACAGTACTAGGAAGCCTCATGACAATGCAAGGAGGCCTCATGACACAGTACCAGGAGGCCTCATGACACAGTACCCGGAGGCCTCATGACACAGTACCAGGAGGCCTCATGACATAGTTCCAGGAAGCCTTATGACTCAGAACCAATAGTCCTTATGATACGGTTCCAGGAGGCCTCATGATGCAGTGCCTGGAGGCCTCATGACACAGTATCATAAGGCCTCATGACGCAGAACAAGAAGGCCTCATGATTCAGCACCAAGAGGCCTTATGACACAGTACGAGGAGGTCTCATGACTCAGCACCATGAGGCCTTATGACACAGTATCAGGTGGCCTCATGACCCAGTTCCAGGAGGCCTCATGACACAGTAGCAGGAGGCATCATAACTCAGCACCAGAAGGCCTCATGACACATTCCCAGTAGGCCTCATGACTCAGCACCATGAGGCATTATGACAGAGTAACAGGAGGCTTCATGAGACAGTATCAGGAGGCCTCCTGACACAGTATCTGGAGTCCTCATGACACAGTACCAGGAAACCTCATGACACAGAACCAGTAGGCCTCATAAATCTGCACGAGGACTCATGACACAGTACCAGGAGGCCTTATGACACAGTACCAGGAGGCTTAATGACACAGAACCAGGAGGTCTCATGGCACAGCACCAGAGATTCTAATAACACTGTACCAGGAGGCCTCGTGACACAGTACCATGAGGCCGCATAGCACGGTACCAGGAGGCCTCATGACACAGTTCCAGGAGGCTTCATGACACAGTAGCAGTAGGCCTCATAACTCAGCACCAGGAGGACTCATGACATAGTACCAGCAGGCCTCATGGCACAATACCAGGAGGCCTTATGACACAGTACCAGCAGGTCTCATTACACAGTACCAGGGGGAGTCATAACACAGTACCAGGAGACTTTTGACACAGCACCAAGAGGCCTCATAACGCAGTTCCAGGAGGCATCACGACTCAGTATCAGGAGGCCTCATGACACAGAAGCAGTAGGCCTCAAAATTCAACACCAGGAGAACTCATGACACAGTACAAGGTGGGCCCATGACTCAGCATCAGGAGGCCTCATGACACATTACCAGGAAGCCTCATGACACAGTACCAGGGGGACTCATGACACAGTACCAGGAGGCATCTTATCTCAGTACCAGGAGGCCTCACGACTCAGTGTCAGGAGGCCTCATGACTCAGTTCCCTGAGGTCTCATGACACATTACCAGGAGGCCTCATGACATAGTACTGGGAGGGCTCATGACTCAGCACCAGGAGGCCTTATGACACAGTATCAGGAGGCCTCATGACACAGTGTCAAGAGGGCTTATGACACAGTACTAGGAGGCCTCATGGCACAGTAGGAGGCCTCATGACACAGGACCAGGAGGCCTCTTTACTCAGCACCAGGAGGCCTCATGACAAAGTACTAGGAGGCCTCACGAATCAGCATCAGGAGGCCTCATGACACAGTACCAGGAGGCCTAATGACTCTGCTCAAGGAGGCTTTTGACACAGTACCTGGAGGCCTCATGACACAATACCAGGAGGCCTCATGAAACAGTACAAGGAGGCCTCATGACACAGTACCAGGAGGCCTCATGACACAGTTCCAGGAGGCCTCATGGCACAGGAACAGGAGGCCTCATGACACAGTACCAGGAGGCCTCATGGCACAGTACCAGGAGGCCTCATGACACAGTACCAGGAGGCCTCATGACAGAGTACCTGGAACCTTTATTACACAGTACCAGGAGGCCTCAGTGACCTTGACAATTATCAGTGACCTTGGCAAAGTTCAGTGACCTTGGCAAAGTTTAGTGACCTTGTCCAAGTTCCTTGACCTTAACAAAGTTCAGTGTCCTTGAGAAAGTTCAGTGACCTTGATAAAGTTCAGTGACCTTGACAAAGTTCAGTGACCTTGATAAAGTTCAGTGTCCTTGATAAAGTTCAGTTATCTTGACAAAGTTCAGTGACCTTGAGAAAGTTTATTAACCTTAACAAAGTTCAGTGACCTTGACCATATTCAATGACCTTGACAAAATTTAGTGACCTGAAATAGGGCCGCTAGAATCTTCTTAACTGGAATATTTTATTAGCGTGTTTATTTAAGTATAAGAATCTATTGTTCAAAATTTTAGGGTCATTATAATCATTATTTTTTTTGCTGTGAGTCAGATATTAATTACATTATATATCTGATCACTTTTCTAAACTCTCATTTGATTCTTTGACTAAGCAATAGATTTTGTCCAGCGCCATCTTACTCTCACCTTCAGTCTTTCATCCACTTAAAATAGCATTCGTGATCGCTGTAGATCATGTACATGACTCAAGAAAACGTAATGACACGATTGCAAGCAAACCTTACATTCCACGGGTGGGGTTAGAACCCACGATCAAAGAGGGATCGCGGGTTCTAACCCCGCCTGTGGTATGGTTTAGATCACATAAAGACAGAACAAATCAGCAACGCAATTCCATTATCATCAGGTAACTGAAATAATTGCATATTGACAGGATTCGTGGATAACGTGTGTGTACAGTCTGGACTTGTGGATATGATTTTCACCCATAAGATCGTCACAGTCACGTATATCCAATGCTATTATGAGACAGTTACTTGGTGAAGAAATGAAAGTATGGTTATAAGGAAACTACCTGACTTAAAATACCTATACACACTAGGAATTTGTAGAGCTGGATAACAAGCAGATTATATGTTCCAAGGAAGGAAGAATGTACGTATTTATGTGTTCCAAGGAAGGAAGAATGTACGTATTTATGTGTTCCAAGGAAGGAAGAATGTACGTATTTATGTGTTCCAAGGAAGGAGGAATGTACGTATTTATGTGTTCCAAGGAAGGAAGAATGTACGTATTTATGTGTTCCAAGGAAGGAAGAATGTACGTATTTATGTGTTCCAAGGAAGGAAGAATGTACGTATTTATGTGTTCCAAGGAAGGAAGAATGTACGTATTTATGTGTTCCAAGAATGGAAGAATGTACGTATTTATGTGTTCCAAGGAAGGAAGAATGTACGTATTTATGTGTTCCAAGGAAGGAAGAATGTACGTATTTATGTGTTCCAAGAATGGAAGAATGTACGTATTTATGTGTTCCAAGGAAGGAAGAATGTACGTATTTATGTGTTCCAAGGAAGGAAGAATGTACGTATTTATGTGTTCCAAGGAAGGAAGAATGTACGTATTTATGTGTTCCAAGAATGGAAGAATGTACGTATTTATGTGTTCCAAGGAAGGAAGAATGTACGTATTTATGTGTTCCAAGGAAGGAAGAATGTACGTATTTATGTGTTCCAAGGAAGGAAGAATGTACGTATTTATGTGTTCCAAGAATGGAAGAATGTACGTATTTATGTGTTCCAAGGAAGGAAGAATGTACGTATTTATGTGTTCCAAGGAAGGAAGAATGTACGTATTTATGTGTTCCAAGAATGGAAGAATGTACGTATTTATGTGTTCCAAGGAAGGAAGAATGTACGTATTTATGTGTTCCAAGGAAGGAAGAATGTACGTATTTATGTGTTCCAAGAATGGAAGAATGTACGTATTTATGTGTTCCAAGGAAGGAAGAATGTACGTATTTATGTGTTCCAAGGAAGGAAGAATGTACGTATTTATGTGTTCCAAGGAAGGAAGAATGTACGTATTTATGTGTTCCAAGGAAGGAAGAATGTACGTATTTATGTGTTCCAAGGAAATAAGAATGTACGTATTTATGTGTTCCAAGGAAGGAGGAATGTACGTATTTATGTGTTCCATGGAAGGAGGAATGTACGTATTTATGTGTTCCAAGGAAGGAAGAATGTATGTATTTATGTGTTCCAAGGAAGGAAGAATGTACGTATTTATGTGTTCCAAGAATGGAAGAATGTACGTATTTATGTGTTCCAAGGAAGGAAGAATGTACGTATTTATGTGTTCCAAGAATGGAAGAATGTACGTATTTATGTGTTCCAAGAATGGAATAATGTACGTATTTATGTGTTCCAAGGAAGGAAGAATGTACGTATTTATGTGTTCCAAGGAAGGAAGAATGTGCGTATTTATGTGTTCCAAGGAAGGAAGAATGTACGTATTTATGTGTTCCATGGAAGGAGGAATGTACGTATTTATGTGTTCCATGGAAGGAAGAATGTACGTATTTATGTGTTCCAAGGAAGGAAGAATGTACGTATTTATGTGTTCCAAGGAAGGAAGAATGTACGTATTTATGTGTTCCAAAGAAGGAAGAATGTACGTATTTATGTGTTCCATGGAAGGAAGAATGTACGTATTTATGTGTTCCATGGAAGGAAGAATGTACGTATTTATGTGTTCCAAAGAAGGAAGAATGTACGTATTTATGTGTTCCAAGGAAGGAAGAATGTACGTATTTATGTGTTCCAAGGAAGGAAGAATGTGCGTATTAATGTGTTCCAAGGAAGGAAGAATGTACGTATTTATGTGTTCCAAGGAAGGAAGAATGTACGTATTTATGTGTTCCAAAGAAGGAAGAATGTACGTATTTATGTGTTCCAAGGAAGGAAGAATGTACGTATTTATGTGTTCCAAAGAAGGAAGAATGTACGTATTTATGTGTTCCAAGGAAGGAAGAATGTACGTATTTATGTGTTCCATGGAAGGAAGAATGTACGTATTTATGTGTTCCATGGAAGGAAGAATGTACGTATTTATGTGTTCCATGGAAGGAAGAATGTACGTATTTATGTGTTCCATGGAAGGAAGAATGTACGTATTTATGTGTTCCAAGGAAGGAAGAATGTACGTATTTATGTGTTCCAAGGAAGGAAGAATGTACGTATTTATGTGTTCCATGGAAGGAAGAATGTACGTATTTATGTGTTCCAAGGAAGGAAGAATGTACGTATTTATGTGTTCCATGGAAGGAAGAATGTACGTATTTATGTATTCCAAGGAAGGAAGAATGTACGTATTTATGTGTTCCAAGGAAGGAAGAATGTACGTATTTATGTGTTCCAAGGAAGGAAGAATGTACGTATTTATGTGTTCCAAGGAAGGAAGAATGTACGTATTTATGTGTTCCAAGGAAGGAAGAATGTACGCATTTACATTCGCGATTGCAAACTATAACAATTGTTTAGTGACTTCGAGCGCCATTCCAAATTGTTTGTTGACGACATAATTAAAGAAAGCAGAGATTTAAGTCCTGCAAATATCTAGTACAGACCATTATAGGCAAGTAACCAGCACACAGGAGAGAGAAGCATACCGCGAGGTTTCGACCCGACTTGCACCATTTACAAAGTTACACTGTGTGACTTTGTAAGTGGTCCCAGTTGGACCGAAACGTCGTCGTAAGCTCCTCTCTCCTGTGTGCTGGTTAATTGTGTATTGTTCCAGTTACGGTATTTTGCCTTTATGTTCTTAATGGCCATTATGTATAGTTACAGGGACTTGTAAGGCTCTTATTTGTAATGTTTATCTTCTTCAAATGTACGTTACCTGAGTATTTCAGATGTGGGCTATCCGTTACTCCAAGCTGTCTGAACAACGATTTGGATAGAATATAAGCTATTTTGTGAAGGCTGCTGCGGCTCCTCTCCTTAACATGATAAGTGATAGATGATTAAACTCTTTATCGGGAATTGGATACCCCATATATCCTTATGAAATAGTAAGAACTATATAAGTTCATTTCTTAACTTGCTCCAGTCGCTTGAGACATCAGCGCTGGAACCAGGGTTAGGGATGTTTAAGATTCGTTCCTTCACTGAGGAATTACTAATGAGATACCGGCACATCACTTCCAGTGGGGTAAATAAGTACGATTAAAATACGTAAAGCTATATTACTCTTGACAATAAACAGAATTTACTGCCCTAATTTCTTTGAAGACAAATATCATATTATTGATATTTTTGCCAAACTTCAGGGTGACCCCGTGGCCTAGCTGGAAAAGCTCTCGCTTCACACATTGAGGGCCCGGGTTTGATTCCTGGCGGGGTAGAAACATTTCGACGCGTTTCCTTACACCTGTTGTCCTGTTCACCTAGCAGCAGGTAGGTACCTGGGTATTAGTCGACTGGTGTGGGTCGCATCATGGGGGACAAAATTGAGGACCGAAATGAAAATAAGACAGACAGTCCTCGATGACGCACTGACTTTCTTGGGTTATCTTGGGTGGCTAACCCTCCGGGGTTAAAAATTCGAACGAAATCTTATCCTATCTTCATTACTAATATTTTTGCCAAACTTCTTACTGGACAACCACCTCCACTGTTCCTAAAAATGTTTCTAAATTTCTCCTCAGTGTGGACAAGGTCACTTTCACTCTCAGCTGAGGCGACTCCTTCAAGAAAAGTTTAAAGTCATGGATTACCCAATTCTCTCTCATTGTCTTAATAAGGTTTATGTCGGTGAGACTGACCTGGACAAGGGCATAAAAAACCGCAAGTCGACTACGTGTATCGAGCATGATAGCACCACCTTCACTTCATGACATGAGCTCAGACAAACTGTAGTAATTAGAATCAGCCCAATTTAGCAGCACAACAATCATAAATACATTATGCTGAGCCAGTCATCCACTATTGTATCAACAAACTGCATGACCTGACACAGTGTTATCGCAGCTTCTTCCTGTATGTGTACCATTGTCTTACATTCTGCATAACATTTCATGTAATGTTTATACAATATCTATTTACAAATATTTCCATAGTGCCTCTGTATCACCCACCTAAAATCAAGCACAAACCTGACATGATGCACTAACCTCACACTTGTCAGGAAGCACAAATCCAATGTGAGACACACTTCTCATATTTAACACCAAAACACATCCTCTTACAGCTGATGCAACACAGAGTTCACACTTAAAAATAAACGTAACACATTATATACGAAATAATTTGTAAAATGCACAAACCTCACACTTGACATAAAACACCAAATCTCACACTTGCAGTGAAGCAGCACACTTCTCATGAAGCAAAGTCTTCATATGTCTTCAAGAACAATGTTCGTACATAACATAATGTATAAATTTAATACGTGATATGAATCACAAATATTAAACTGACATGAAAGATAAATATGACACCTTACATGAAGCACAAATTCAGACATGATATGAAGAATGTAACTCACTTCTGACATGATGCACAAACCTTATACATATCATAAAATATTAACCTGACAAGAAACAGAAACTTAACAAGAAGCAGGAATCTCACACCAAAAGTGAAGCACAAATCACACATCTGAGAAAAAAAATCACAAGCCTCACCTCTAATATGATGTGCAAACATCTCAGCTCATGTCAAGCACAAAACTAATACATGAATCTAAGCACAAATGTAACTCATGACAAAACATGAGCCTCACTTCTAAACTGAAGGATAATACTCACATCTGAGATGAATCACAAACCTCACACTTGACGAGACAGTTAACCCTCACACCTCACATGACGTGAGGTATAGACTTCACAAGTGACGTGAACAACCAATCATTACAACTGATCAGATGAAAAAAAACAGACATCTGACATGAAGCACAGAAGCACAGAGGTGATATGATGCATAACCCTCACACCTCACCCCTGATATCCAGTAGCTGCCAACGTTTCCTCCAAGTCTGGTCATACATTGGTCTTAAAGTTGAACCTGGCAGCTCCCTCACAAATTTATGGCCCCTTCCAAATTCTTCAGTATCTCACCTTCTTCAACACGAGAATTTTATATTCTCGCGGGTCTTCTCAAACAAGATTTTCACTTATAATAATTTGAAATTTATTATTATTATTAAAGATTAGCCGGTATTCTCCCGGCCCGGGCCTTTTCCAAGTGGTGGCCCGGCCTTGGCTCCCTCTTTAGGGAGTGTCTGAGACCTAAGTCTCCCATGGGAGGAGGCACAAGTACCTCCTCATCTTTGGGACCAACTGTCCCCAGGCCTAGCCACAAGCTAGGCCTCTCTGGTCTGCCATCCCCGCCCCAAGGGAGCAAATGGGAATGACAGTCTTATGAGCTAAAGGCTCGGGCTCAGGCACGTACCCTACCCTGGAAGGGTTAGACATGGTGTCGATCATAATTTGAAAGTACGTTTTTGTGTGTATAATTAAATTTAACGAATTATATCTGTTCCCGGAGGAAAAGATGTATTAAATTATATACAAGGATAAATTTCTAAGAAAAATTTATGTAAGGGTTAATAATTATTTATTTGCGTTTAAGTTAAAGTCAATATTTCGTAAACCAAGAACTTTGTGAGATACTTCACCGTTTATATACATAAAAATTTATATAGATATGAACGAAATACTAAATGTTTAAATTTCAGTTTAGGGACAAAAATTGGATTAGAAGAGTGACTAGACTGGTAGAGCTCAGCGTGAACTTTGTTAGTGATGACTCAACTCTGCACTTCTCATGTAATAAATATAACAAAAAACTGACTTTCCAAAACTTATCAACAATGTTATTTAAGTGTTTTCTTCCATTAAAAGTTACATTTTTATAAACTAAAAATATAAGGAATAGTGGAAGAGAGAGGAAGAAGTGTGCATGAGTCACATAGGTGAAGAGACAGTGATAAAATGTGAGAAGTGGAGGAGCTGCGAGGGAAGTTAAGTAGAACTGAAGTGCACTGAAGAAACTATGAACTTCGAAGTGAAGTTTTAATAATATATATATATATCCCTTTACCGGGCAGGACCGAGTGTAGAACTGAAGTGCACTGAAGAAACTATGAACTTCGAAGTGCTGGTGACCAGAAAAGAAAATTAAAAATATATATATAATATATATGTATATATATACAAACACACACCATACGCACACACACATATTATATATATATATATATATATATATATATATATATATATATATATATATATATATATATATATATATATATATATATATATAGAATAATGTAACCACGAAAGAGTGGTATTGAATCAATAACAACACTGCGACTAGCAGAGGATTCGAACCCATGTCGTTTTGGTCTTTCTCATTGTGAGTGAAAATCACACGTGACGCTCTCGGCTAGTCGTAGTGTTGTTATTGATTCAATACCACTCGTTCGTGGTTACAATAATATAAAATACTGCTCGTGAGGACTAGTGCGCCAAACGGGGAGCAGAATGAAATTAGCGTTGTCCAGTGTGTCAGAGCGTCATGTGTGATTTTTGCTCACTATGAGCGGCCAAAACCACATGGGTTCGAATCCTCGGCTGGTCGCAGTGTTGTTTATGATTATAAATATATATATATATATATATATATATATATATATATATATATATATATATATATATATATATATATATATATATATATATATATATATATATATATATATATATATTTTAACAAGTCGGCCGTCTCCCACCGAGGCAGGGTGACCCAAAAAAGAAAGAAAATCCCCAAAAAGAAAATACTTTCATCATCATTCAACACTTTCACCACACTCGCACATAATCACTGTTTTTGCAGAGGTGCTCAGAATACAACAGTCTAGAAGCATACACATATAAAGATACACAACATATCCCTCCAAACTGCCAATATCCCAAACCCCTCCTTTAAAGTGCAGGCATTGTACTTCCCATTTCCAGGACTCAAGTCCGACTATATGAGAATAACCGGTTTCCCTGAATCCCTTCACTAAATATTACCCTGCTCACACTCCAACAGATCGTCAGGTCCCAAGTACCATTCGTCTCCATTCACTCCTATCTAACACGCTCACGCACGCTTGCTGGAAGTCCAAGCCCCTCGCCCACAAAACCTCCTTTACCCCCTCTCTCCCTTTCGAGGACGACCCCTACCTCGCCTTCCTTCCCCTATAGATTTATATGCGTTCCATGTCATTCTACTTTGATCCATTCTCTCTAAATGACCAAACCACCTCAACAACCCCTCTTCTGCCCTCTGACTAATACTTTTATTAACTCCACACCTTTTCCTAATTTCCACACTCCGAATTTTCTGCATAATATTTACACCACACATTGCCCTTAGACAGGACATCTCCACTGCCTCCAACCGTCTCCTCGCTGCTGCATTTACCACCCAAGCTTCACACCCATATAAGAGTGTTGGTACTACTATACTTTCATACATTCCCTTCTTTGCCTCCATAGATAACGTTTTTTGACTCCACATACCTCAATGCACCACTCACCTTTTTTCCCTCATCAATTCTATGATTAACCTCATCCTTCATAAATCCATCCGCCGACACGTCAACTCCCAAGTATCTGAAAACATTCACTTCTTCCATACTCCTCCTCCCCAATTTGATATCCAATTTTTCTTTATCTAAATCATTTGATACCCTCATCACCTTACTCTTTTCTATGTTCACTTTCAACTTTCTACCTTTACACACATTCCCAAACTCATCCACTAACCTTTGCAATTTTTCTTTAGAATCTCCCATAAGCACAGTATCATCAGCAAAAAGTAACTGTGTTAATTCCCATTTTGAATTTGATTCCCCATAATTTAATCCCACCCCTCTCCCGAACACCCTAGCATTTACTTCTTTTACAACTCCATCTATAAATATATTAAACAACCATGGTGACATTACACATCCCTGTCTAAGACCTACTTCTACCGGGAAGTATTCTCTCTCTCTTCTACACACCCTAACCTGAGCCTCACTATCCTCATAAAAACTCTTTACAGCATATTACAACCTAGGATTCAAATGGCCTGTTATCCCAGGTGTAATGGGAGCAAAAGAAACACAGCAGAAAAAGTTTAGACTTATATTATCCTTCACCAATTTAGAACAGCAATATTTACACTATGTACAGTAATAAGTATAGTGCACGTCACGGTAAGCAAAGCAGAAATAGAAGCCACAAGATAGCAGACCGTGCTCAACCAGCTCTAGAATGGGAATGACCAGGGCAGACAGGAGAGCGGTATCCACATAACCTCTGCGATTGCCAATCCCACCTTCTTATTGGCTAGAACCTGGTCACTAGTTGAACGATGGGGCCCCATCACCAACTCTTAGCAACCTGGTTCGCTGGTTGGGGGAGATTTTTTTTTTTTTTTATATTTTATTTAAACTCAGGTACAAAATTATATGGGAACATAATCAATATGTAACAAGATACAGGCAGTAAAACGATAATCAGCAGTGACTACACAAATACCAAAGAAGCACTTATATAATGATATCAGAATTGGCTGCTGCACTCCAATCAAACACTACTTTTATGTACCGTGCTTCACGTGAAAAAATGGTCTTATAATAAAAACGATAGTCCTACTTAGTAATGCTGACACTCCCCCCCCCCCCTTGAAAAACATACCCCTTTCACCTGAGTGATCTCATTGACATCTCTTATACATTTATTAGAGCATTAAGGATATCATTGACAACATGTATAAACACAATCCAGCCATCTAAAAGGCCGACTATAATACAAGAAAAGTCTGAACATGATGGCACACATCCACCAAAGAAACCAATCCACACCCTAACCATCATATACCCCATGATAACAATCAATATCGTGCACGATTGTGGGTTTAATACACTACCGCTGACTCTTCACCCCTCCCCCACATGCCTAGTAACTGTGTCTGCCGTCACCACTCATAACCTCCATCAGTCATTGAATTTAAAAAAAACATTAAAGTACAATAACATAAAGGAATATGAGAACCCCTTATCGTCTCCGCCACAGAAAAATAAAAATGTTACATTTTCTAATTACATACTGCTGATTCATCTTTGTGCTTACAAAATATCCCCTATCCCCTATGCTTTTTATCTCTTTACTCCATAGCTAAAACCAGATTATACATTTCATCAATCAAATTATATTACAATAAGCATAATAATATCAATACTTATCATCCGACTAATAGGTGTACATTATTATCACCCTGAGTTCCATGAAATTTACATAAGAATTAATACATATATTGACAATCCTCACAATCCTTCCCGTCTTCTAAATACAGTGTACATATATCCAATGACATTTCGTTATGATCCAATCATATTTACTTTACACTTCCCCTTTTCCCCAGTGCAAGATAAATGCCACTTGCACTAGAGTCACAACACCTTACATTTGTTCACTTAAAACGTATAAAAAATGAACTAACGTAAATAACTTATAACGATATATAGATAGTAATTATTTGACAAAGTGAAGAATACCAACTAATATGGTTAACAGTACACTAGAAATTGTAACTCACTCACTAATACATATTCCCATTTTTTATGTATTATGTTCAACAAGATATCTATATTTATTAACAATGTTCCAGAGCAATATCAGACTTACTCTGTCATGCACTAAGTTACACAATATAACTTATGGCTCCTAATAAAACATGTACCGGGCAGTACAACCTCAATCATTAACAAAACCAACCTGGCAAAAGACACTTCAGAAAGCCACCCCCTGCCATCCCCTGACCCCATGCTATCTGTATTAAAAACACAAACTCACGTTCCCTTCCATGCTCAAGTTCGTACCTGGCGTCGAAAGTCATAAAACCCGTCTCTTAACCAAATGTCACCAGTTCACCCCCCTACGCCCCCCCCCATTCCTAACGACTTTACACCCATATGCTCCACTACCACACACTTTTATTCCACCTTCCATCCTCCACTAATCTCAAAAAAGAACAAGAATGCCAGTTTAGGGAGAACCAGCCCAATCCAGCTCTAAACTACACCCAACCCTAACATTACACCTACCGACAGATTACGATAACCCACGGGAAAACTATTTACCCACAACCTCCCATATAGTAGCCTATTTCTGCATACTGTACGATACACACTCGCCGCAAGCGCACGCACCCTATATTCACCCCCCACCTCCCGCATGCACCAAGACACATACAAAAAATCTGCCACTACATACATCACTGCCCTCCGAATGTCCTTGGAAACCCCTCCCACATCAAAATGCAAAGCCCTCAAAGTCGAAATGTTTCTTCCCCCTCCCGCCACTATACCCAGAACTCTCGCTAAACATGCCCTTACAAAACCCAAGGTTTCACAAAAATATATGGCATGAAAAGCCGTCTCCACTTCCTCACAATGCAAACAAGTGCCAGCACCTCCATAACCCATTCTATATAGCACTGACCTTGTAGCTAGAATTCCCATAAAGAATCTATAAACCACTTCACGACCCCTTGGCTTTAATCTGATCTTCCGAAAGTCTTCCCAAATGCCCCTCCAATCATACATTGGGTATGTAGCTACTCCCTGTATCACTGTACCCTGCCTACCTGTCCTCCCAAGCCTACTTACCCTTACTTTTTTTGCTTCCCTTACTGTCAACAAATTTTGCACCATATCTTCACACTCCAGTAGTGCCTTTCCCTTCCACCATTTTCGCACATCCTTCATGACCTCTCCCACCCTTCTACCCCTCTCCCCTCCCACCCTCAAGTATCGCTGCTTCACATACACTGCCTTCACTCGTGTGTCCAAAGGTATAAGACCCAGCCCACCCTGCCGCACGCCCATCATCACCCCCTCCTTCCGTAGCCATGGCTTCCCATAACCCCACACATACCTCAAAACCACCCTCTCCAGTTCCTGAATATCACACGACCTCAGGGGATATATTTCTGCCACGCCCCACACTTTACTGTACACAAGTGTATTTACTACCACCACCCTCTGCTGCAATGTTACATCCCCAGCCCTCCACCCGCGCATCCTACCCATCGCTCTACTCACTACTTCCTTGGAATTTATTCTCTGTGCCTCCCCAGCGTCCGCCATATACACAACCCCACATATCTTAAATCTATCCACTACATTCCACCCATACTGTTCCCCCCCCCCCCCACCCACATGCCTACTTCTAATAACTTTGACTTTGCTCCATTAACCCTCATCCCTGTCGCCCCACCAAAAATCTCTATTATACGGCCCACATTCCCCAATCCTATTTCCCCTCCTACCAAAACTGTGGTGTCATCCACATACCCCACAATACCACATCTCCCAGGACCCACCTCTCCCTGTTCCCACACTCCTTCCTCTATAAGCCTATAAAAAGGGTCCTGCATGCATGCAAAGAGGATTTGAGACAAGGGGCAACCCTGTCGCAGACCCATCCCCATCTGCACTGGCAACCCTAACTTCCCATTAACCTGAACCCTGACCATTGCAGGCGTATACAAAGTAGTCGCCCAGCGCACAATCTCATCACCAAAACCCTGTTTTTTTAAAATACACCACAACATATGTCTATCTACACTGTCATAAGCCTGCTTCCAATCAATCCCCAAGATCCCCCCTCGTTGTCTACCCTCCACAAAATCCTTAATTCTTCCATGCCCCTCACGCATACTTCGACCTGGAATCCCACACTGTCCTCTATGTAGGACTCGGTCAAGCACCTTTTTCATACGGTTACCTAAAACCTTCGCAAAAACTTTATAATCTGCACACATGAGGGAGATCGCCCTATAAGCACCCAAGGTCTTACCCCCCCCCTCCCTTATAGACCAAAACTACTACCCCCGTGCCCTGCGATTCCCCCAACAGTCCCCTTTCCTTCATACAGTTAAACAACCGGACCAGACATTCCTTCATACAATCCCAATGTGTAATATAGAAATCATTAGGAATTCCATCAATGCCCGGTGCTTTTCCCCTACTCAAGCCCATTATCGCCTCCTCCACCTCCTCCTCACTGATCCTACCCTCTATTACCGCACTCTCCTCCTCCCCTAAAATACCTCGAATTCCTTCTCCCAGAATCTCTCCCTCCCTCTCTCCTCCCTCCCTCTGCTTAAAATTCTCCCTAAACCAATAATCAGCATAATTGCTCATTCCATCGGTGGTACTAAGTACCTGCCCCACCCTATATCCCCCCACCCCTTTACACACCTCTAATCCCATAATCGTGGTCATCTGTTGCCTATTCCTAAATCTCCTCAAAACACATCCTGACGGTTTGTCACCCCATAGAACCTCCTCTAAACCTTCCCTCACACGTATCGCATCAAAACGAGAATTTTGTATATCCCTCAATCTTCCCCTTAAAACCTCTATTTCTCCATGTCTAGCCCCCCCTCCCCCTTCATAACAATCATTTAGCTGCCCCTCTAAATATTTCTGTAAACCATACCTCCACCTCGCCTCATCCCTTCCTCTATGCTGGTAATACTCCCTAATCTGCAATTTAGCGTGCTTCTCCCACCATTCCAAGATATCCTCCTCTTCGTTGCGAGCCTCCCATAGTTGCTTCCACCATTCTCTAAAAAACAACCCCTCCCCCTCTCCCTGAAGTAGCCTCACATTCATTTTCCAATAACCCACATACCTACGAACCATCCCTTCCCATGCCATCTCTGCCAAAACGGCACGATGGTCCGAAAAACCTAAATCTATCGTCATTACACGTTCTACTGTTATATCTCGAGTTATATATATACGATCCAACCTGGCAGCATAACCCCTCCGCATAAACGTGTGCTCTACTTTCCACCCATCGCCCCTGACTATGTCATAAACCCCGGCATCCCTCAACAAATCCCTCAATACCCCAAGCACACACCCTGCCCCTCTCGGTTCCACATCCTTATTCCTGATTACACAATTCCAATCCCCACCTATTATAGAGACCATTGGTAAACCCCGCATGTAGAAAAGCAAAACCTCCCTTACAAAATTCACCTTAACCCGTATGTTACTATCCGCCGGCATATATATCCCCAGAAAACATACTCTAATCTCGCCCCATATCCCTTCCACCCTCACCACCCTCCCCTCCCCTCCCTCTTCCCACTTGAGCATGTGGAATGGGCTGGACTCCCTCACTGCCACTGCCACCCCACCCTTTAATTTCCCTGAACTACCAACATACATCCTAAAACCGTTCAGCCTCAACTCTCTGCCATACTTGAAATTGTGTTCTTGAATAAAACACACATCAATGTTAAAACGCCGCAAAACATCCTCCAACCATACTCGTTTACCGTCAGCTCTAAGGCCATTCACGTTTATCGTTAGACACTTAAAGATTCAGAAAGGGTGGCTTTCCTCTATGTCTCTGTGTCCTGTCTGTTCCACTTTTTGCTGCTTCTGTCTTTTCTCGTGCACTCTTTCCCGCCTGTGCCCCCTCCCCCCCCTGTGCACTACCCCGCCCTTTCTTAATCACTCCTGCCCACGTCTTCTTCCCTGTACGCTGAGCTGGTGTTATAACCTCCTCATCCGACGAGCCTCCAGCCCTCTTTCTAGATGTGCCCTCAATTTCCATATCAGTATTTCCATTGCCCTTGTGCACCTCTGCTTCCACCTGTATCAACTGCAACATGCCAGGCTCTGACCCCAGAGGCTCTGGAATCTGCTCAATCAAGTCCTTCTCAACCGTCAGAATTCTCCTGTCTGTAGCTGGGTTCTCCTCCGCAGGCACGTCCAGGAAAGACTTAATCATCTCCTGTAGGGGCGTAGATAACTCCTGTGGATCACCGGTCTCTCCCACCCCCACAGGCTGCTGCTCAACTCCCGGGCCCGCTTGCGGGGGATTATCCGAAGCCACTGGTAGTGTCACACAATTCTCTAACACGCCCTCCACTTCTTCCGCCCAATTACCTGTGCCTGCTGCACTCAAATTCTTCGGCAGAGGTTCCACCTGAGACTCCGTGGCTACTTGCCGTTCCCAAGGCAGCGGCGCTGCTGCTCTACCACATCCGGCCGCCATGTGGTCAAAAGCGCCGCACAGGCGACACGTCTTTCGTTGTCCCGCGTAGGTCACGTACAGCTGTGTCCTAAAATCCTCCAGGACAACATACGATGGAATAGGTCTTCTTAAAGACATCTTGACGGTGTAAGATCCATCCGGCAACCCTTCATAGATTCCCTCCGTCCATCGAACTAAAGTTATATCATGCACCTCACCATATCTTTGAAATGTCTCTCTGATATCTACATCGTCTGCCTCGAAAGGAACGTTGCGGATCCTCACCCAGGTGTAGTATTTTGAGGCATCCCGCAGGCGTACCTCCAGACCAGATGATACGGTGATGTTCTTCTCCTGGTACTGAGTCACCGTCCTTTCATATGCCTCCACTGTACAGAACTTTATGAAGATTCGTGATGATCCATTAAGTGCTATTCCGTGTAAGTCTTCAACTTCAATGCCAAACGTGTCCCGTATAATCGTTGGTAATAAAACAGAGGCATTCGTAGGGTAAACCATACCCCCGGCCGGGATTGAACCCGCGGTCATAGAGTCTCAAAACTCCAGCCCGTCGCGCTAACCACTAGACCAGCTAGCCACAATAAGATTCATCCAACTAGGTATTATTTGCAATCGTGTCATTACGATTTCTTAAGTCATGTTGACGGCAGTGAAGGGACTTGAGCTAGAGTTCGTCACGGCCACGCTAGCTGGAGATTCGTCTGTAAAAACTTGCATTTGTGGTCACAGAGGTGCCTGTGCTAACCTTCCTATGGTGTAGAAATATACCTAGTTGGATGAATCTTATTGTGGCTAGCTGGTCTAGTGGTTAGCGCGACGGGCTGGAGTTTTGAGACTCTATGACCGCGGGTTCAATCCCGGCCGGGGGTATGGTTTATTTGCAATCGTGTCATTACGATTTCTTAAGTCATGTTGACGGCAGTGAAGGGACTTGAGCTAGAGTTCGTCACGGCCACGCTAGCTGGAGATTCGTCTGTAAAAACTTGCATTTGTGGTCACAGAGGTGCCTGTGCTAACCTTCCTATGGTGTAGAAATATACCTAGTTGGATGAATCTTATTGTGGCTAGCTGGTCTAGTGGTTAGCGCGACGGGCTGGAGTTTTGAGACTCTATGACCGCGGGTTCAATCCCGGCCGGGGGTATGGTTTATTTGCAATCGTGTCATTACGATTTCTTAAGTCATTCGTAGGGTAAATTGCCCCTTTAACAAGGTCAACACACACGGTGTTGCTCCTCCTGCGGTAGCTGGCAGCCATCTTGGTGAAAACAGGAAGTTGCGCACCAGAGAAAGCAAGAGCTGTTTGCGCAGTGCGTCCACTCAGCCCAAAAGCGAAGAGGACAATGATGGGGGAGATAGCCTGTAAATGAGGGTGTGTCCATGCGCCGAATAAAGGTTACGTACTCTTTGCATGCCACACAGCATTTAGTAACTTACCACCTATTCCATATACTTGCAACCTCTGCTACATTGCTCCCCTATCCACTCTATCATATGCCTTTTCTAAATATATATATATATATATATATATATATATATATATATATATATATATATATATATATATATATATATATATATATATATATATATATATATATATATATATATATATATATATATATATATATATATATATATATATATATATATATATGTGTGTGTGTGTGTGTGTGTGTGTGTGTGTGTGTGTGGATTAAAGTAAAGGTTGGATGCGAGAAGTGGGTCATAATAAGCGTGTATGCACCTGGAGAAGAGAGGAATGCAGAGGAGAGAGAGAGATTTTGGGAGATGTTAAGTGAATATATGGGAGCCTTTGAACCAAGTGAGAGAGTAATTGTAGTAGGGGATCTGAATGCTAAAGTAGGAGAAACTTTTAGAGAGGGTGTGGTAGGTAAGTTTGGGGTGCCAGTTGTAAATGATAATGGGAGCCCTTTGCTTGAACTTTGTATAGAAAGGGTTTAGTTATAGGTAATACATATTTTAAGAAAAAGAGGATAAATAAGTATACAAGATATGATGTAGGGCGAAATGACAGTAGTTCGTTGCATTATGTATTGGTAGATAAAAGACTGTTGAGTACATGTTTATAGAGGGGCCACAGATATATCAGATCACTTTCTAGTTGTAGCTACACTGAGAGTAAAAGGTAGATGGGATACAAGGAGAATAGAAGCATCAGGGAAGAGAGAGGTGAAGGTTTATAAACTAAAAGAGGAGGCAGTTAGGGTAAGATATAAACAGCTATTGGAGGATAGATGGGCTAATGAGAGCATAGGCAATGGGGTCGAAGAGGAATGGGGTAGGTTTAAAAATGTAGTGTTAGAGTGTTCAGCAGAAGTTTGTGGTTACAGGAAAGTGGGCGCGGGAGGGAAGAGGAGCGATTGGTGGAATGATGATGTGAAGAGAGTAGTAAGGGAGAAAAAGTTAGCATTTGAGAAGTTTTTACAAAGTAGAAGTGATGAAAGGAGGGAAGAGTATATGGAGAAAAAGAGAGAGGTTAAGAGAGTGGTGAAGCAATGTAAAAAGAGAGGAAATGAGAGAGTGGGTGAGATGTTATCAACAAATTTTGTTGAAAATAAGAAAAAGTTTTGGAGCGAGATTAACAAGTTAAGAAAGCCTAGAGAACAAACGGATTTGTCAGTTAAAAATAGGAGAGGAGAGTTATTAAATGGAGAGTTAGAGGTATTGGGAAGATGGAGGGAATATTTTGAGGAATTGTTAAATATTGATGAAGATAGGGAAGCTGTGATTTCGTGTATAGGGCAAGGAGGAACAACATCTTGTAAGAGTGAGGAAGAGCCAGTTGTGAGTGTGGGGGAAGTTCGTGAGGCAGTAGGTAAAATGAAAGGGGGTAAGGCAGCCGGGATTGATGGGATAAAGATAGAAATGTTAAAAGCAGGTGGGGATATAGTTTTGGAGTGGTTGGTGCAATTATTTAATAAATGTATGGAATAGGGTAAGGTACCTAGGGATTGGCAGAGAGCATGCATAGTTCCTTTGTATAAAGGCAAAGGGGATAAAAGAGAGTGCAAAAATTATAGGGGGATAAGTCTGTTGAGTATACCTGGCAAAGTGTATGGGAGAGTTATTATTGAAAGAATTAATAGTAAGAGGGAGAATAGGATAGCAGATGAACAAGGAGGCTTTAGGAAAGGTAGGGGGTGTGTGGACCAGGTGTTTACAGTGAAACATATAAGTGAACAGTATTTAGATAAGGCTAAAGAGGTCTTTGTGGCATTTATGGATTTGGAAAAGGCGTATGACAGGGTGGATAGGGTTGCAATGTGGCAGATGTTGCAGGTGTATGGTGTAGGAGGTAGGTTACTGAAAGCAGTGAAGAGTTTTTACGAGGATAGTGAGGCTCAAGTTAGAGTATGCAGGAAAGAGGGAAATTATTTCCCATTAAAACTAGGCCTTAGACAAGGATGTGTGATGTCACCTTGGTTGTTTAATATATTTATAGACGGCGTCGTAAGAGAAGTAAATGCGAGGGTCTTGGCAAGAGGCGTGGAGTTAAAAGATAAAGAATCACACATAAAGTGGGAGTTGTCACAGTTGCTCTTTGCTGATGACACTGTGCTCTTGGGAGATTCTGAAGAGAAGTTGCAGAGATTGGTTGCAGAGGGTGTGCAAAAGAAGAAAATTGAAAGTGAATACGGGAAAGAGTAAGGTTATGAGGATAACAAAAAGATTAGGTGATGAAAGATTGGATATCAGATTGGAGGGAGAGAGTATGGAGGACGTAACTAATGGTTCCTGGTTGCCCGAACAACCTTAACCCCACTTACACCTACTTTTCCCTCACAAGGAGTTTGTGTGTGAGGACCTTGTGTTTTTTTTCCGTGTATTACCGGAGGTGGCAATAGTAGGAGGTGATTGGAACTGCGTCATTAGGAGCGCTGATGAGGAATTGAAATGGGCAGGTTATGTGTCTGTGGCCCTACGAGATTTATTGAGGGATATTAGGTTAAGAGATGCATTCGAGGGGGGGGGGGCGTGGGAGACAGAGCATGCATTTGTTAGGAGAGGGTATGCAGCGAGGTTAGATAGAGTGTATCTTTCTCACGGGGTTGTAGTGAGATTTTTCAAAACTGTTGAAGTAGCATTGTCAGATCATAGAGCAGTGTTGGTGGAGGTTGGGTGGGAGGAGCTTGTGGAAATATACAGGAGTTACTGGAAATTAAATGTAAGTGCATTGAGTGATGAGGAGGGGTTAGTGGGATTTTCTGTCCTATGGAAGGAGCTTAGCGAGGAGGCACAGGGAGTGGAAGATGTCGTACAATAGTGGGATTGTGTAGCCAAGGAAAGGATTAGGAAATATTATGTGGGGGGGTGGGCAAACGTATAAATGATTTTAAATATGGGCTTTCAAATTATTTAGAGGACAGGTTAAGGGGCTGTTATGGGAAGGGGGCTGTGGGGGGCATCTATCCTATGGATGAAATTGTCGAGGTCAAGGGGAGACTGAGGGAGTTACAAAATGAGAGGTTTCAAGTGGTAAGGGTGCAGGCAGGGGTAGAGGAGTTGCTTTGGGGAGACAAACCATCGGCGTGTGTGTTGCGACGTCAAAAACAAAGACAGCAGGTTACAGCTATTCCGAGGTTAGAGGTAAATGAGATGGCGGGGGGTTATAGAATGGGTCAGGAGATACTAACTACGAAAGGAATGTGTGCGTATGCGGATAAATGGTATGAAGGGTATTGGACAAGTGGGAAGGTGGGGAATGTGGATTTAGAGAAGGTGTGTGAGTATGTGACGTGTAATTTAGGGAATAGTGATAGAAAGGCTTTAGGGGGGGGGTAATAACAGAGGAGGAAATAGAGTTGGCTTTAAGGGGAATGAGGAAGGGCAGAGCACCGGGAATAGACAGTCTCCCGGCTGAATTTTATCTCCAACATTGGGAGGTGATAAGGGGTTTCATGGGTAGGTTATTTAATCAGATGAAGGAGAAGGGTGTGATGAGGGACAAGCAAGCAACAGCAGTTGTAGTGTTGGTCCAGAAGGGTAAGGGGCAGCACACCCTCAAGGAGTACCGTGCCATATCTCTGTTATGTGCTGATTATAAGTTGTTCACTAAAGTCTTGGGTAATCGGTTCAAATGTGTGGTAGGGAGAGTGGTTTCGAAAACGCAGTATGGTTTGCCTGGAAGGTCGATGATTGAAGGTCATGGAATACTGAGAAGTTTTGTGGAGTCAAAAGGGGGGGAGGGAGGGCGGCGTTGTTGGCTTTAGACTGGCAGGGGGCCTATGACAGGGTGGAATGGGGATCATTGGGAGCTATACTTAGGAGGCAGGGTTATGGGGAAGAAATAGTTAATTGGGTAACCACGTTGTACAATGGAGCCAAGATGAGGGTACAGATTAATGGATGCTTGGGGGAGGAGATTGTAATGGGTAGAGGACTTAGGCAGGGGTGTCCCATGTCACAAATGTTGTTTGCGTGCATTCAGGACCCCTTCTATAGAATGGTTGAACGTTGTGTATGTTACACGAGTGGAGGTATGGGGGGGGGGTCGGGAAAGTCTGGCCTGGAATAATAGGATATGTAGACGATACAACAGTCCAGGTTCGAGAGGGGATGGCGTTGGGTGTTTTGGATGATGTGCAACAGTTCGGAAATGCAACAGGGATGCAGGTAAATAGAAGTCAATGATCATGGGGTTGGGTGATGGGGTGGAGGGGGGGGAGATGTAACGTTGTGAGAAAACAAACGGTGTCTTTAAAAATTTGTGGTATCACCTATAAGGATGACTTGGATGCTGCTCGAGAGGAAAACTCGAATAGATTAATGGAAAGGATTCAGGGGCGTCTGGGTGCATTGCGACCTCATCATCTGACTCTCGTACAACAGTGATTGTTATAAATGCATTATTGTATAGTAA
>NW_027197359.1:0-25000 GCF_038502225.1 Cherax quadricarinatus
TTCATTTTCTCTGCATTGTCTGCATCGCTATTGGGCCGTGCAGACCCCCTTGCCTGACGCTCCTCAGTAACCTGACAGCAGTGGTACGAGGTGGTGTTGTGCATTCGCTGCCTGGATGAGGTAGAGTGCGGACGTGCTTTGCACCCCTCTACTGTTTCCCAGACGAGCTAATCAGTCAACGACATGGCGCCAGGTGTGCGCAGGAGAGTGAATACTGTGGGCATTGAACTTATTAGTGGGGCTTTAACACCTACGTCAGTCGATGTGTTATTGCCCAAAATTATACGAGAGACATATGGCATCAGAGACGAGGATTTATATGGAGTGGCACTGAACGGTGTATATAGAATTTTCGTGAAAGTGCTAACTGCTCAAGTATACGAGGCTTTGGTTGATCGTTACCAAGATGTCAGCATTACTGTAACACCGGCAGTGAGGGTCAAGTTGATTGATGTATCACGACATTATTCGTGGGTTAAGCTCCGCAACGTGCCTTTTGAGGCTGATGAGGTAGATATTCGAAATGTTTTCGAACGTTATGGAACTGTACATCTGGCCCAACCTGGCAAATGGGTAAAAGGTGCTTACACAGGATTTCCTGAGGGTTCTTTTAATCTCAAGATGACGCTTAGGCATCCTATACCCTCGTATGTATATCTCGAAGAGTTTAGAACCCAGGTAATGGTAGCGTATGCGGGGCAGAGACGTACGTGCCGACTGTGTGGCGAATTTGACCATATGGCGGCAGACTGTGGCAAGCGGAGTATGGCTCCTGGGCCGGCAAGGGGCGGAGCACCTGCGCATGAGCACCCGATGCCTAAGGAAGAACGGGGGCAAGGAGGAGGGCGTGGTCGCATGTGGAGTGAAGAGGTAGTGGCTCCTCCAGTGGAATCGGAAGAAGGGGTGATCCATGAATCACCTGGCCCATCAACAGTGGCTCCTGGGCCGGCAAGGGGCGGAGCACCTGTGCATGAGCACCCGATGCCTAAAGAAGAACGGGTGCAAGGAGGAGGGCGTGGTCGCATGTGGAGTGAAGTGGTGGTGGCTCCTCCTGGGGAATCAGAAGAAGTGGTGATCCATGAATCACCTGGCCCATCAACAGTACAGTTGTCAAGTGAGGAGGTACAGGAGGGCGCAGCAGTGAAGGCTATTGAGGAGGAGTTGGAGACGGTGATACAGGCTATGTTACAGTCTACGGAGGTGGAGAGTTACAGCGAACAAGACCCTGGGATCAGGGCAGAAGGTGTGTGTGGGGAAGGGGAGGATCAGGTGGCACCTGTGGTGGACAGTGCGAGTGCCATGGAAGGGCATGGAGGCGGATTAAGGGTGGTAGAGGTGGAAGTCCATTGTGCTGGCTCCCAGGACTCAGATATGGAAACTGAGGGAGCTACAAGGAAAAGGGCAGCAGCGTCAGATTCGGACGATGTTCTGACGCCGGCGCAAAGGCCGGGGAAAAAGACATGGGGTTATGGTACCCAGAGTGACTCTGCGAGAGGGCCACAACAGAAGGGGGGGGATGGTTGGGAAGGAGGGGGGAGTCTGTGGCAAAGGCACAGTCCAGGGGAACGGTCTGAAAGGGAAGAATCTTGACATGAGGCGGGGAAGGAAACCTTAAACTGGCCTCAGGTGTGTAACAATAAATATTAATGGTCTGTGTGATGGTGTTAAACGGGAGTGCTTCAGGATGTTTTTGAATAGGTATAAGGTTGACGTAGCTTTTGTGCAGGAGCACAATTTTAAGCTTGGTCGTGAATTAGTGGTGCCTGGGTATCAGGCTTATGTGTTGCCGTCTGAGCGTTTAAAAGGAGGAGTGGGTGTGTTGATCAGGGAGGCGAGCCCGTTTGTATTGCATAGGAAAGAGGGGGGGGGCGGCGGGGGGCGAGGAGTACGTGTGGAAGGATGGTGGATGGGAGAGAGAGTGGCGTTTGTGTGTGTGTATGCCCCAGCAGAAAGTGACGTGAAAGTGAAGATGGATTTTGTGCGGGAGGAGCTCGTGTATTACCTACGCACGTTACCGTCTGTGGCGATTGTGGGGGGGGATTGGAATTGTGTAATTAAGAGGACAGACGTGGAACCCAGAGGAGCGGGATATTTTTCCTCAGTCTTGGGGGGCCTGCTTAGAGATCTTCAGTTATGTGATGCTTTCGGGGGAGGTCTGTTGGAGGTGGAACATACATTTATAAGAAAGGGATATGCGGCTCGTTTGGACAGGTTATATTTATCTTAGAGGGTTTTGGTAGAGTCTTTTAAAACTAGTGAGATGGTGTCTTCCGATCATAGGGCGGTATTAGTGGAGGTGGGATGGGATGCTTTGGCTCATAGGCAGGGAAGTTATTGGAAACTGAACACGATGGTTTTGGGGGATAGGGAGGGAGTGGAAGCGTTTGCAATATTTTGGGAACAGCTCTGTGCCGACAAAAGGACTGAGGAAGATGTGGTAGGATGGTGGGATAGTGTGGCTAAGTGTGGGGGAGGGCAAACGCATTAATCAATTGCGGTATGGTTTGTCAAATTACTTAGAATCTAGATTACGGAATTGTTACGAGGGGGGGGCGGTGGCCGGGGTGTACCCGGTGGAGGATATACACATGTTGAAGGACAGAATACGGGATTTGCAAGAAGAACGTTTTGAAGCTGTACGGGTACAGGCGGGGTTGGACGAAGTACTCTGGGGCGACAAGCCATCAGCTTGTGTGCTGCGAGGACAGAAGGTACGACAGCGAACGACTACAATACCGGGTTTGCAAGTCATATCTTCTGTGGGGGGTTTTAGAGAGGGTCAGGTATTAAGGGACACCAAGGGGATGAGTGCATATGCAGATAGATGGTTTGAGGAATACGGGAAAAGTAGTGGGGTGGATGGTGAGGTTCTTGGGAAGGTATGTGAGTATGTGCCGTGCAAACTGGGGAGAAGTGATCGGGAGGCACTGGGTGGGGTCATTGAGGAGGGGGAAATATGGAGAGCCCTTATGGACATGAGGAAGGGTAAGGCACCCGGGATCGATGGTTTACCTAGCGAATTTTATGTACAGCACTGGGGTCTGCTTAGGGGTTTCCTAGTAAGGTTAATGAATGCCATGAAAGACGGAGGTAAGATGGGAGAATCTCAGGCAACGGCGGTGGTGGTGTTGGTCCCAAAGGGTAAACAGCAGAGTACCCTTCGGGATTACCGAGCCATTTCGTTGCTTTGTGCTGATTATAAATTATTTGCGAAAATTCTTGGGAATCGGCTTAAATGTGTTGTGGGGAGGGTCGTGTTTGAGTCTCAGTTTGGTTTACCTGGTAGGTCAATGAGCGCGGGCCACGGGATTATCAAGGGGTTCCTGGAGGACATGGAAAGGGGAAGAGGGGCGTTGGTGGCGTTGGATTGGCAAGGGACTTATGATAGGGTGGAAAGAAAGGCTTTGAGGGATATTCTCCTACGACAGGGGTTTGGCGAAGAAATAGTGGGGTGGGTGGATACGTTGTACTCAAACGCGAAGGTAAGGGTGCAAATCAATGGGTGTGTGGGGGGGGGAGTCAACATGGAGCGGGGTCTTCGGCAGGGATGTCCTTTATCACAAATATTGTTTGCATGTGTTCAGGATCCCTTTTATAGGATGGTGGAGGATCGTCTAAGGACGGGGGGGAGGGATGGTGAGCTGAAGCCGTGGCCTGGTTTGGTGGGCTATGTTGATGATACCACTATTTTGGAAAGTGAGGAGACACGGTTAGGACTTTTGGGGGAAGTTGTACACACTTTTGGGAGAGCTACTGGGATGAAGGTAAATCTGGAAAAGTCAATGATCATGGGGCTGGGAGAGTGGACAGAGAGATTAGATTGGGGATGTGATGTTGTGCAGCAGAGGACCGGGAGTCTGAAAATCTGCGGTGTCATGTATGAGGCTGACCTGAGTGCTGCAAGGGTTAGCAATTCGAATAGGATGGTGGAACAGGTGCAGCGACGGTTGGGAATGCTGCGACCTCACCATTTAACCCTTAGGCAACGTGCAATTGTCATCAATGTATTACTATATAGTAAAGTCTGGTTTGTTTCGGCTGTGATGCCGTTAACAGGAACGGCGATCACGAGTATTCTTAGAATGGTGTTCAAATTTTTGTGGGGTTCAGGGTGCAACTGGTTGCGAAGGGAGGTAGTGACATTGCCGGTATGTAGGGGAGGGTTGGGTTTGTTGGACTTGAGAAAGCACGTGAAATGTGTGTTTATTAAGAGGGAAGTGATGAGTGCAGGTGGATGGAGGGAGGGTCAGCTAGATAAGGTACATGCTCACCTGAGGAAATGGTATGGAGGGGCGGAAATGAAGGAATGTGAGACAGTGTTACGCGCCTTAATGTTAGCCAGGGAACCAGGAAAAGTAAAGGTGGGAACTTTGTGTAAATTGTTAGAGAGACATGTAGTGGCGCCGGTTGAAGGGATCTACCCCATGTATGCATGGGATGTAATATGGCGAAGATTTAGTAAATTAAGGATACGACCTAGGGCGCGTGAGGTTATGTACCGTTTCCTGCATGGGATTTTGCCAACGGGAGCGATGCTCCGAGATAGGAGGGTTATTGAGGGTGGGGGGTGTGGCAGATGCAGTGGGGAAGAGACTGCGTATCATGTCGTCTATTTTTGTGAAGGTTTGGAGTGCATCAGGGTATGGATGCGTAAGGTAGTGGTGAGGGTGGGGGGTCAAGGTGTGTCGGTATTGCGAGCGTTGAGTCTTGATATGAGTGGTGTGGAGGAGAGTGTGGTAAGAGGTTTAGCATATGTCATCGTGGACTACATATATGTTTTATGGGGTATGAGGGGGAGGGTGGGTGGGTATGTGCTGAGAAGGACTTTGGCGGCGACGTTTTATCGAACTTTGTGTCGCAATAGAGACATTTTTGGGAAAAGGTGGGAAGAGTATTTTTCTGAGGGTTATAGAGGACTAACAATAGGGAATTTATTGGCGTTATAGGGGGCTTTAACTGCCGGGGTGAGTGGGTTGGTAAAAGTGGGGGGGGGGGTTCAGGGGATTTCAACGGGCTCACCTCCTTGGGAATGCAGTGATGTGGTTGGGTGTGATTGGAGGTACTAGTGTGTGACCAGATGAGAGGTTGTGCAAGATAAGTTTTGCTTAGTTCCCTTGATGGGGAAGGTGTAAGGAGCAGATTAAATATATAACATGTATTAATGTATAACCTATAAATTATATAACATGTATATTTCTTTGGTAGCGTATTATGTTCCACTTGCACTGGTATTGCAATTGAATTTGAATTTTCTTGAGAGGGTTTTCCTTTCACTATTTCCTTGAAGCACTGAGTTATTTTTGTTTTTTTTTTTGTAACGTGGTCCAGCATCAGTTTTGACGTAATTACCTATTATTATTATTCTTATTTAAGGTATTGTAATTTTGGTAGTCCTGTACCATTCATGGTTGTAAATAATGTTTCCTCAAGTGACATGTGTCATAATAATCCTAAATTGAGGATAATTAATGTCATGATTATTCAGGTTGGTGATACCTGGGTTAGTTTTCAACCTGTGTTGTGTGAGTGGGGGGGAGGGATGATGGGTCACCTGTGTTGTGTGAGTGGGGGGGGAGGGATGATGGGTCACCTGTGTTGCAGCACAGGTTTCTTAATAAGGCATATTGTAGGTCTGGTGTATTTGTTGCGAGTGGTATTATGGGTGATTGTCATTAAGCTTGGAGCATTATTGTGTTGAGGTTGTAATTTTAGGAGTTTTATTTATAGCCATTTTGTGGCCTTTGTTATTATAACTTTATTCCTTCTTAAATTGTGATATGTTTTAAAAACTTGTATATAGTAGACTGTCAGATGTTGCCTGGATTGTTTTGTGTTTATATATTGTTTTACTGATGTTGTCCTTGTTCATTTTTTTATATATGTACCTATTAATATTTGTACATGAAGTTTTAAATAAAATATAAAAAAAAAAAAAAAAAAGCGGCCTGTAAACTGTTGGCCTGCAGCCTGTAAATTGTGCTACTATCTATATTCTATCAAATAGGTTAAAACATACTGAGCAAGCGAACGACATCTGAATAATAAAAAACCTAACTTATCACTTAACTACAACAGTGTAATAGTGGATTGATTGTTCGCATCGCTATTGTGCCGTGCGGACAGGCTGCGTAGCTCCTGATACAACTGGTTTACTGCGCAGTTTTCCTGTTTTGTGCATACAACATGGCGGATCGCATTGGACGCCGGGTGAGCACTGTTTGTGTGGAATTGGTGCGTGGCACGCTTACAGGAACAACCATGCACGTGTTACTGCATGCCATCATCAGTGAGGTATATGGAATACCGACCGAAGAATTATATGGAGTAGCAGTAAATGGTGTGTCGAGAATTTTCATCAAGTTTAAAGACGCAGGATTCTACACAAGCATAGTCAACAAATATCAAGAGAAGAGGCTGGCAGTGAACACTATGGTGGAAGTCTGCTTACATGATGTGTCCAGCTATGTGACGTGGGTGAAAGTACGAAACGTGCCTTTTGAGGCGACGGAGCATGATGTGACGGCGGTGTTTAGCAGCTATGGGAAAATCCACTCAGCAGTGATGGGGGTGTGGCAAAATGGACCTTATGAGGGGCTACCTGAAGGATCATTTACGCTGAAAATGACGTTGAGGCAGCCAATTCCATTATACGTATTTATGGAGGTCTTCCGAACGCAGGTCTACGTGTACTACTCAGGGCAGCGGAAGACTTGCAGATTATGTGGTTCTTTTGAACATATGGCGGCCCAATGCTATAAAAAAGCTGGACGGAGGGAACAGGTACCAGTGATCTTACAACAGAGGAATGCTCTGGAGGTGTCGGAGGAAGGAGTAAGGCCAAACAAGATTCCTTGCCGATGGAGTGACGAAGTGGATAGGGCTGAGGCGGCCATGGAGGAAAGTGTAACACTAACAGTTGATAAGGGACAGACGACATCGACGTCTGATGAGGAGGGTACGGGCCAACAGGATGGCTTGCTGGAGGAAGTACTTAGTTCCTTTTTGCATGACGTTGAAGAGGGACAGGTGGATGAAGGGTGTAACCTGGTGCAGGCAACTGTGCAGCAAGATCAGGAGGTTTTGAATACTGTGTGCACTAATGTTAAGGTGCACAACGTTGTGGCAGAGGTCCATAGGGCGGAAAAGACAGGTGACGAGGTGTGTGGGGAAGGGAGTTCTCGTAAGAGAACTGCAGGAACGTCTGAGATGGACGATGTTCTTACTCCAGGACAAAGAACAGGAGTAAAATCTTGGAGAAAGGATGTATGTCATAAGGGGAAAGAGGGAAGGGGTAATGTAGGGTTCAATGGTTCTAGGGATAATGAAGGGATAGGGGGGGGTGAATAAGCAAGCTGTCAAGAAAGATGCCATACAGCAGGACGGTATAGGAGGGTGTGTGCCAAGAAGAAAGGGTAAACCACCACTATTAAAATAATTCACGATAGTAACTGTAAATGTAAATGGATTGAAGAATGAAGTGAAACGAGTATGGATGGAATGGTTTTTGAGGAGATATAATGTGGATGTATGCTTTATACAAGAACATAATTATAAGATAGGCTGTGCTTTGGCATTAAAAGGTTATAAATTGTATGTAAGTGGGTCTGTTAGGTTAAAAGGGGGAGTGGCAGTGGCTGTGAAGGAAAATAGTCCCTTACGTATTATAAAGTGGGAAGAAGGGGGGGGGGGAGGGTAGTGAGGGTGGATGGTGAGTGGGGAGCATCTAGAGTATGTTTCATTGGGGTTTATATGCCAGCGGAGAATATAATCAAAGTAAAAGAGGATTTTGTGAGAGACGTTTTAGTGTATTTTTTAAGGGGTTTACCTCTAGTCACTGTAATTGGGGGGGACTGGAACTGTGTTATAAGGGGGGGGGACGTGGAGCCAAGGGGGGCGGGTTGTGTGTTACGGTCGTTACGCAATGTTTTACAGGATGCAGGGGTGAGGGACGTGGAGGGGAGTGGGGCTTGGAGAGTGGATTACACTTTTGTTAGGAGAAATTATTCAGCGAGGTTAGATAGGATATATATAACGGGAGCAGTTCGGGTAGGAGGAGTAAAAACAGTGGACGTAGGGTTTTCGGATCATAGGGCAATTTTGGTAGAACTGGATTGGGAGGGAGTGGTAAAGGTATATTCAAGTTTCTGGAAGTTAAATGCGAGGTTGGTGAGGAGTGAGGTGGTGAACGCAGAGTTTAGAGACTGGTGGAGACAATTGTGGAGGGCAAGGGATGGGGTAGGGAGTATTTTGGATTGGTGGGAAAATAGGGCTAAACCTGGTATCGCGGGGTTTTATAAATATAAAGGAAGGGAGGAGGCGAGGTGGAGGTACGGTTTACAGAATTATTTGGAACAGCAGCTCAATGAGTGTTATGCAAGAGATGAGGGGAAGTCTTTTGAAGAAATATCAGGGCTAAGAGGGAGACTAAGGGACATACATAATGAAAGATTTGATGAATTAAGGGTAAGGGCAGGTATGGATGCCGTGCTATGGGGAGATAAACCGTCGGGTAGTGTGTTAAGAAGTTTTCGCATTAGACAACAGGAGTCCACTATAATACTTTTAGAGGTTATTGACGATTTGGAAGGTTATACTAAGGTTCAAATGTTGGTGACAACTGAGGGGATAAGTAATTATGCGGACTATTGGTTTAAAAGGAAATGGGAAAAGGTTAACGTGGGGATAGTTAATAAAGAAAGAGGAGGGGTGAAGGTCTTGGGGAAAGGTGGGGAGGACAGAGGGGGATTGGAGGGAATAATAAGTATGGAAGAAGTGAAAGAGGCAGTGTTCAATTTAAGTAAGGGGAAAGCACCGGGAATTGATGGGCTTTCCAATGATTTTTACAGAGTGCATTGGGAAACCATAAATGTTTGTTTGGTTCAGGTATTGAATTGTATGCTGAAGGAAGAGAAATTGGGAACGTCACAGAGGACAAGTGTGGTCGTGCTTGTAAAGAAAACAAGCGAGGGGAGAACACTGAGCACGTACAGGGCCATATCTTTAATGTGTACGGATTATAAGATTTTTGCGAAGATTTTAGGGAACAGGATGAAGAAGGTAATAGGTGGTATGGTGCACAAGGGTCAGTTGGGAATTCCGGGTCGTAGTATGAGGGATGGACATAGTCGTATTAGGGAATTTTTGCAGGGTTGTAAGGGTGGTGGAATTTTGGGCATTGATTGGGAGAATGCTTATGACGGTGTGAATAGAGAGTACATGGTTGACACTTTAAGGCTTATGGGTTTTGGGGAGGGAATAGTAAAATGGGTGAAGACCTTGTATGCAGAAGCTACGATTCAGGTGCAAATTAATGGTAGGTTGGGTAGCGTGTTGAAAATGGAGAAAGGTTTGAGACAGGGGTGTCCTATGTCTCAAATTCTGTTTGCATGTATGCAACACCCGTTTTATGGAATGGTTGAGGAAGCAACAACGTTACAGGAGGAGGGTAAGGGGTTCACAGAGGTAGTTGGTTATGTAGATGACACGACAATACTGATCAATGATGTCGAAGGTTTGCGAAAGGTGGAGAGAGTAATGAGTTTTTTTGGAGAGGCGTCAGGCATGCGTGTCAACAGGGCTAAATCGAAATTATTAGAGATAGGAGATTGGGTGGGGGGTAGAATGGGGGTGGAGTCTGGATGGGATGTGACTGAACAGCTGAAAATTTGTGGGATTATCTATATGGCAGATGAGCAAGAGGCTAGGCGGAGGAATTCGGAATTGGTGGGAGAGAAAGTTGTACAACGGATTAGGAACTTAAGAGCGAAGGATGTTACTCTAATGCAAAGGGCAATAATAATAAATTCATTGGTTTATAGTAAAGTGTGGAACGTGGCAGTGGTGTATCCTTTACGGGAACAGGAGATAAAGGAGATACAGAGAAGGGTGCTTCGTTATATATGGGGTTTTGGACGAGCATGGCTAAGTAAAGAGGTGGTTATGACGAATGTGCGCAGAGGGGGAGTAGGGCTTTTGGTGCTAGGGCCGAGGGTAAAGGCCATGTATGTTAAACAAAAGTACGTAAGGGAGGGGGGGATAAAAGGGGTGAGGGTTGGGAGGGTGATGAGGGATGTACGACGATGGTGGGGAGGAAAGGACTTGATGGAATGTGAGAATATGCTAAGGGTTATGTTAGTAATAGGTGAGGTAAAAAAGCTCAAGGTGGGAAGGTTGGTTGAGATGAGTAGGAAACCAGAAGTCTTGCAAGGGGTGGCGGTATACCCTTTGTATTGGACTGATGAAGCCACTGTGTGGCGAAACGTTTCCTGAATAAAGATTCCCATATGCTGCATAAGTGTCTCAATCTTCACCAAGAATGTTGCTATTATTAACAGATTGTCTTGGTGCCATTTTACAGTTTCTAATCTCGAAATGGTTGTTTTTTCTGTTGTATTATTTGACCTTGACGTTGGTGAGCGGCTCTTGATCTTAAAGGGACAATTCTTCTCAACTAAACTAATCCCAATTAGTTTATCGCTGTTGTCTGACTCATAGATGAAACAAATTACCTTCAGACTGTGTAGGTGCAAGCGGTGTTTTCTGTGTAATAACTGAATAATGTATTTAGAGGTCAGTCTTAAAAACTAAAAGCTAATGTATTGTCCTCGAAGAAGACAATACATCAACATTACATCAATACATCACTTGGTGTCTGTGAAATCTTTTCTGATCATAAACAAGTTATTGTTGGGTTTTATTGTTGTTATACTAGTTTAAATAGGAGTAATGTACTTCAAGTTGCCTGTGATTCGTGTGCCCCAGACATAAGTGATAAAATAAATTAAGCTCCCTAAGGCTAAATAAATTAAATTGTTTTCTTAATTACTTTTTTTTTTTGGGGGGGGGGGGGAATTTGGAAAATATAAAGGACGCTGCTTTTGTGATAACCTTTGAGTGTGGCATGATATTAGATTCAACTCTTTTATGCTGATAACTTGACAATGCATCTTGTGAGTGATTCAGCTTTGTGTTGACGAATCTTAAGATAATGGTGTCTTTGAAGGTTTGAATTAGTTTGTATGTGGCCTAAATTACGTTTTTATTGAAGACAATCGCAAAAATGTTAATTCTGAGTCACTTCAAATCTTCATCGTTAATATTTAACTGCATTACAGACCTGTGCAACACTCCGCAACATTCCAATGGTTTGCAATGACGCACACCAGACTTGGCTTTTTGCAAGTGGGGGATAAATTTCTCAGATCGCTATACGAGCGATATTCATCTAGTTTATTATGCATTCATGTTAATATGTTATATACTTACATATATGAATTTGACAAAAATACATTTCGTTAGTGGAACAATATACAGGTGTCCTTAAATTTTGAATACTGGGCCAATATGTGCTTTACACCTGGGGGTTTTATTATTTAAAAATTTCAGCATTAAGTGCGAAGTGCAATGGAGTTATACATATATATATATATATATATATATATATATATATATATATATATATATATATATATATGTCTACGAGAAAAGACTTGTATAACCTTTCCTAAAGAATAAAAAATTAAAATACCGGAACAATACATATATAACCGGGACTTAGGAGACTGGAACTTATGACGACGTTTCGGTGACCTTTAATAAGTCAAGTAGAGAAGTGAGAATGGTTGATGGTGGTGGTGATGATCAGTCCCTCAGCCTGGAGTCGATGTAATTAGTATATAAGCCCCTTCTTCGCACATATGCTGTATTGTTTTCATAATTAATGGACTGATTATACCCACTTCAGGCGGAGGGACTGATTACCCCAAACTCCTATTGTTCCTCAACCTTTCGTCTTTGTTTTGGACTCATGAAACCATTCAATGACAAAACTTTTCGACAATGAAGATATCCATGTGTTGCATATATGTCTAATTTATCAAGTGATGGACTGAACACATCGACTCCAGGTTGAGGGACTGATTACCTCATTCTCCTCCTTTCCTTACGCCTTCCTCTTTGTATTGGACTGATGAAGCCACTGTGTGGCGAAACGTTTCCTGAATAAAGATTCCCATATGCTGCATAAGTGTCTCAATCTTCAACATGTCGGTTTTTCAAACCATTCATCACAACATTCTTGGTAGTGGGATATACAAGGCTCTATATACATTACACCAGTAATGAAAGTTTGAAGCTTATCCAATAAGGCGTTTTCGAGAAAGAAAAAATGCTTAAATAAGAAAAAAAATTTGCCGAGAGTATTCCGAAAATAATCAAGTCTATCCTCGATACACACAAAACACTTCAAAAAAAAAAAAAAAAAAAAAAAAAAAAAAAAAAAAAAAAAAACAGGTTTTTTTCAATTAAAACATATTCAATTAAAAATCCTCTACACTCATTTAAAAAAATTTTTACTTTTATGTTTCAAGAGTTTTTTTAATTACATAAAATAGCTTTAAAAAAATTCAAATGACATCATGCAGTGCCTTAACATTAAAAAAAAAATACTTCGTATCAGAAACATTCTTTGGTTATTACGCTGGAATAAGGAATTAGTAAATCTGATATATTAAAATCATTACAGTTCAGAGTCAGCATCAAACATTGTTAATAAAACCCAACAACGGAGAAAGTTTGAAGACGATCAGAAAAGGCATTCGAGTAAATGATCAGATTCGAATGATTCCGAACGTTGTATCAATTTCAGGAATATTTCAAAATTTACACTTACTAATAATAAGCTTATGGACTGTCATCAATCATACAGAATGATTCATTATAAAGAGTTATTTTAGCTATTAAATATGAACTTCTTTTTATCCAATAAAATTAGGAAATAGGGAATTTTGCTGTCAATAAGAGGGCGAACATTGCGTTCAGTAAGTCACACGAGTGGTGACAGTTTGAAGCCGATCACAAGAGTAATTCTCCAGTTATGACAGTTAATTATCCGAAATTTCATTAGCCATTTTTTTAAATATTGATAAATTTCCCGCACACACAAACAAAATTCAACGTGAACTTTCAAGGCTGTCAGCTGCGTCAGCCAATAACATTAAAGACGTTCCCAAGAAGAAACATCGAACGACTTTTTGTACATTATATTACATGGAATGAAACCGCAGAGAGGCTATCTTAACATGAAGAACAAGCCACTTGGAGACAGAAATCTTCAGCTCTAGATCGTTCTCACTCTCGTGCGTTGTCAGGAGCTATGCAATGTTGCAAGACAGCAACAGATAAGAAGGGAAACTCTCTGAAGCAAGACAGAGTTTCACTGATACCTTCTGTCTTGCCTCAGAGAAACAGGAGCTCTTTCAACTGGTTTACTGCGCAGTTTTCCTGTTTTGTGCATACAACATGGCGGATCGCATTGGACGCCGGGTGAGCACTGTTTGTGTGGAATTGGTGCGTGGCATGCTTACAGGAACAACCATGCAGGTGTTACTGCCTGCCATCTTCAGTGAGGTATATGGAATACCGACCGAAGAATTATATGGAGTAGCGGTAAATGGTGTGTCGAGAATTTTCATCAAGTTTAAAGACGCAGGATTCTACGCAAGCATAGTCAACAAATATCAAGAGAAGAGGCTGGCAGTGAACACTATGGTGGAAGTCTGCTTACATGATGTGTCCAGCTATGTGACGTGGGTGAAAGTACGAAACGTGCCTTTTGAGGCGACAGTGCATGATGTGATGGCGGTGTTTAGCAGCTATGGAAAAATCCACTCAGCAGTGAAGGGGGTGTGGCAAAATGGACCTTATGAGGGGCTACCTGAAGAATCATTTACGCTGAAAATGACGTTGAGGCAGCCAATTCCATCATACGTACTTATGGAGGTCTTCCGGACGCAGGTCTACGTGTACTACTCAGGGCAGCGGAAGACTTGCAGATTATGTGGTTCTTTTGAACATATGGCGGCCCAGTGCTATAAAAAAACTGGACGGAGGGAACAGGTACCAGTGGTCTTACATCAGAGGAATGCTGTGGGGGTGTTGGAGGAAGGAGTAAGGCCAAACAAGAATCCTTGCCGATGGAGTGACGAAGTGGATAGGGCTGAGGCGACTATGGAGGAAAGTGTAACACTAACAGTTAAGGGACAGACGACATCGACGTCTGATGAGGAGGGTACGGGCCAACAGGATGGCTTGCTGGAGGAAGTACTTAGTTCCTTTTTGCATGACGTTGAGGAGGGACAGGTGGATGAAGGGTGTAACCTGGTGCAGGCGACAGTGCTGCAAGATCAGGAGGTTAGGAATACTGTGTGCACTAATGTTAATATGCACAACGTTGTGGCAGAGGTCCATAGGGCAGAAAAGACAGGTGATGAGGTGTGTGGGGAGGGGAGTTCTCGTAAGAGAACTGCAGGAACGTCTGAGATGGACGATGTTCTTACTCCAGGACAAAGAACAGGAGTAAAATCTTGGAGAAAGGATGTATGTCATAAGGGGAAAGAGGGAAGGGGTAATGAAGGGTTTAATGGTTCTAGGGATAATGAAGGGATAGGGGGGGTGAATAAGCAAGCTGTCAAGAAAGATGCCATACAGCAGGATGGTATAGGAGGGTGTGTGCCAAGAAGAAAGGGTAAACCACCACTTTTAAAATAATTCACGGTAGTAACTGTAAATGTAAATGGATTGAGGAATGAAGTGAAACGAGTATGGATGGAATGGTTTTTGAGGAAATATAATGTGGATGTATGCTTTATACAAGAACATAATTATAAGATAGGCTGTGCTTTGGCATTAAAAGGTTATAAATTGTATGTAAGTGGGTCTGTTAGGTTAAAAGGGGGAGTGGCAGTGGCTGTGAAGGAAAATAGTCCCTTACGGTTTATAAAGTGGGAAGAAGGGGGGGAGAGGGTAGTGAGGGTGGATGGTGAGTGGGGAGCATATAGAGTATGTTTCATTGGGGTTTATATGCCAGCAGAGAATATAATCAAAGTAAAAGAGGATTTTGTGAGAGACGTTTTGGTGTATTTTTTAAGGGGTTTACCTCTAGTCACTGTAATTGGGGGGACTGGAACTGTGTTATAAGGGGGGAGGGGACGTGGAGCCAAGGGGGGGCGGGTTGTGTGTTACGGTCATTACGCAATGTTTTACAGGATGCAGGGGTGAGGGATGTGGAGGGGAGTGAGGCTTGGAGAGTGGATTACACTTTTGTTAGGAGAAATTATTCAGCGAGGTTAGATAGGATTTATATAACGGGAGCAGTTCGGGTAGGAGGGGTAAAAACAGTGGACGTAGGGTTTTCGGATCATAGGGCAGTTTTGGTAGAGCTGGATTGGGAGGGAGTGGTAAAGGTATATTCAAGTTTCTGGAAGTTAAATGCGAGGTTGGTGAGGAGTGAGGTGGTGAACGCAGAGTTTAGAGACTGGTGGAGACAATTGTGGAGGGCAAGGGATGGGGTAGGGAGTATTTTGGATTGGTGGGAAAATAGGGCTAAACCTGGTATCGCGGGGTTTTATAAATATAAAGGAAGGGAGGAGGCGAGGTGGAGGTACGGTTTACAGAATTATTTGGAACAGCAGCTCAATGAGTGTTATGTGAGAGATGAGGGGAAGTCTTTTGAAGAAATATCAGGGCAAAGAGGGAGACTAAGGGACATACTTAATGAAAGATTTGATGAATTAAGGGTAAGGGCAGGTATGGATGCCGTGCTATGGGGAGATAAACCGTCGGGTAGTGTGTTAAGAAGTTTTCGCATTAGACAACAGGAGTCCACTATAATACTTTTAGTGGTTATTGACGATTTGGAAGGTTATACTAAGGGGCAAATGTTGGTGACAACTGAGGGGATAAGTAATTATGCGGACTATTGGTTTAAAAGGAAATGGGAAAAGGTTAACGTGGGGATAGTTAATAAAGAAAGAGGAGGGGTGAAGGCCTTGGGGAAAGGTGGGGAGCACAGAGGGGGATTGGAGGGAATAATAAGTATGGAAGAAGTGAAAGAGGCAGTGTTCAATTTAAGTAAGGGGAAAGCACCGGGAATTGATGGGATTTTCAATGATTTTTACAGAGTGCATTGGGAAACCATAAATGTTTGTTTGGTTCAGGTATTGAATTGTATGCTGAAGGAAGAGAAATTGGGAACGTCACAGAGGACAAGTGTGGTCGTGCTTGTAAAGAAAAAGAGGGAGGGGAGAACACTGAGCACGTACAGGGCCATATCTTTAATGTGTACGGATTATAAGATTTTTGCGAAGATTCTAGGAAACAGGATGAAGAAGGTAATAGGTGGTATTGTGCACAAGGGTCAGTTGGAAATTCCGGGTCGTAGTATGAGGGATGGACATAGTCGTATTAGGGAATTTTTGCAGGGTTGTAAGGGTGGTGGAATTTTGGGCATTGATTGGGAGAATGCTTATGATGGAGTGAATAGAGAGTACATGGTTGACACTTTAAAGCTTATGGGTTTTGGGGAGGGAATAGTAAAATGGGTGAAGAGCTTGTATGCAGAAGCTACGATTCAGGTGCAAATTAATGGTAGGTTGGGTAGCGTGTTGAAAATGGAGAAAGGTTTGAGACAGGGGTGTCCGATGTCTCAAATTCTGTTTGCATGTATGCAACACCCGTTTTATGGAATGGTTGAGGAAGCAACAACATTACAGGAGGAGGGGTCGGGGTTCACAGAGGTAGTTGGTTATGTAGATGACACAACAATACTGATCAATGATGTCGAAGGTTTGCGAAAGGTGGAGAGAGTAATGAGGTTTTTTGGAGAGGCGTCAGGCATGCGTGTCAACAGAGCTAAATCGAAATTATTAGAGATAGGAGATTGGGTGGGGGGTAGAATGGGGATGGAGTTTGGATGGGATGTGACTGAACAGCTGAAAATTTGTGGGATTATCTATATGGCAGATGAGCAAGAGGCTAGACGGAGGAATTCGGAATTGGTGGGAGAGAAAGTTGTACAACGGATTAGGAACCTAAGAGCGAAGGATGTTACTCTAATGCAAAGGGCAATAATAATAAATTCATTGGTTTATAGTAAAGTGTGGAACGTGGCAGTGGTGTATCCTTTACGGGAACAGGAGATAAAGGAGATACAGAGAAAGGTGCTTCGTTATATATGGGGTTTTGGACGAGCATGGCTAAGTAAAGAGGTGGTTATGACGAATGTGCGCAGAGGGGGAGTAGGGCTTTTGATGCTAGGGCCGAGAGTACGTAAGGGAGGGGGGGGTAAAAGGAGTGAGGGTTGGGAGGGTGATGGGGGATGTACGACGATGGTGGAGAGGAAAGGACTTAATGGAATGTGAGAATATGCTAAGGGTTATGTTAGTAATGGGCGAGGTAAAAAAGCTCAAGGTGGGAAGGTTGGTAGAGATGAGTAGGAAACCAGAAGTCTTGCAAGGGGTGGCGGTATACCCTTTGTATGATTGGGGCACGATTTGGCATGATTTCCAGAAACTTAGATTAATGCCTAGGCTAAGGGAGTTAGTTTATAGGTTTGTAATGGGGATTTTAGAGTCAAAGCAGGCTTTGTGTGTGATGGGTTTGGTAAAGGAGGCGAAATGCGAACATTGTGAGGAATCGGCAACAGCTTTTCATGCCGTATATTTTTGTAGGGAGTTGGGGCAGTACGGGTGTGGCTGGCTAGAGTCTTCAAGTTAATGGGTGGGGGCAATGTAGAGCTCCTGCGTGCCCTAACTTTAGAGGTAAGGGGGGTGTCTGAGGTTGTAAAGAGAGCCATTCTGTACATTGTGACAGATTTCTTGTTTTATTCCTGGGGCTTGAAGGAAAAAGGTGGGGGGATTAGGGTAAGGGCAATTGCGGCAGGAATTTATCGCACAGTATGCAGAAATAAACTCATTTATGGTAACAGGTGGGCAACTGCGTTCCCGGAGGCATATAGAAATATAACGGTAAGGGGACTCAGTAATTTGGCTACTTAAGTACTAAGGGACCATTTTCCTTTTCTAGAGCGAATTGTGACCATAATGAAGGATATGTAAATGTGGTAGGATTGTCATGAGAGTTGTATGGGAGGGATGACATGTTAGATGTGGTATAATTGGAGAGTTTTCTTGTGTGTGAATGTTTTAGTTTAACCATGTGTTTAAAGACAAGAGGTCATTGATGATCATAGTTTTAATAAGGTAAATGATCTTTGTAAGTGAGACAACTACAAGAGGGAACACTCAAAGCATTGTTAACGTTTTGGTATAAAGGATACAGAGTAATCATGTTTTTCACAAAATTATACAATTGCCTTCCTTTTTCTTAATAAAGGATTAAAATATAAGGTTGTAAAAGTCTTATCTATTGTTGTGTTAAAGTGTGTGTATGAGTCGGTGTGGGTATGTGTGATCGAGTATATACGCAAATGTATATATATATGTAAGAGTATAGGTATGTATGTTACCAATTTTTAAAAGTCTGCCTTCTGTGTAAGGCGACCTTTTTAGCATGTGCATATAATGTTCTTGTGAGATATAAGGTACTCACTAGTTTTAGTTAGTAATATGTAACATACACCGTGAATTTAGAACCTAACATGGGGGGGGGATTAAAAGGGGGAGATTGTGTGTTGTCAGGAAGAGAAAGGTTTATGGGGGATAATTATAACTGAAGTTTTTTAAGTTCATATGGTTAACCATGGTTTTCCATTTCATACATATTGTTAAAAATGTCAGAAGATATATAATATGGGAAGTGGTCATCTTATCAGAGGGCTTTTTCCATGGTATAGTAGGAATATATATACGGGATGAAGCAACTATTTAGGGAATATTTTGTATTGTTTGTATATTAAGAGAAATACGAAATGTCATAAGCATGAGAGGATCTAGGTCATTGTTAACAATGGCAACTGTCATCAATTGGATGAGTTTGAATTTTAATTTTAACTGAAGGTAGAAAACTTTAGTTGATACATGAAATGATGTAATATTCTTAGGTCATACTGCATGTTGAAAGATGGAAGGAATACCTTTAGGGTTTTTCGACATTGTTTGAAGGTATAACCGTCCGCAGGAGGACATATGTATAATGGTTATAGTGTGGAGTTCACTTTTGTATGATTTACAGTTTATATTCAAATTTTGTATGTAGTTTCGTTTTTAATAAAAAAAAAAAAAGACTTCCATCCTCATGTGGCTTTTTCTGTATTATAATATTTATAAAATTATCAATTCGACAACTACACACCTGAATTTCACTCTGTCATCAGTGAATTAGAAGGCGACTTTTATGATTGTTTGAAGCTGTATGACTGGAGGGGGTTTCTGGGGATTATGCCACCGCGACCCGGCCTGTGACCAGGCCTCGCCCGGTCTGTGACCAGGCCTCGCCCGGTCTGTGACCAGACCTCGCCCGGTCTGTGGCCAGGCCTTCCCCGGTCTGTGGCCAGGCCTCGCCCGGTCTGTGGCAGGCCTTCCCCGGTCTGTGACCAGGCCTCGCCCGGTCTGTGACCAGGCCTCGCCCGGTCTCTGACCAGGCCTTGTGTGACCAGGCCTCGCCCGGTCTGTGGCCAGGCCTTCCCCGGTCTGTGACCAGGCCTCGCCCGGTCTGTGACCAGGCCTCGCCCGGTCTGTGACCAGGCCTCGCCCGGTCTGTGACCAGGCCTCGCCCGGTCTGTGACCAGGTCTCGCCCGGTCTGTGACCAGGTCTCGCCCGGTCTGTGACCAGGCCTCGCCCGGTCTGTGACCAGGCCTTCCCCGGTCTGTGACCAGGCCTCGCCCGGTCTGTGACCAGGCCTCGCCCGGTCTGTGACCAGGCCTCGCCCGGTCTCTGACCAGGCCTCGCCCGGTCTGTGACCAGGTCTCGCCCGGTCTGTGACCAGGCCTCGAGCTATGCCAGAATGAAGGAAGCAGTTTCAACAGCTTGAGACAGTAACGACGTGTACTTGTTTATTGTTCCATTAATCTGACTCGAGTTACATTACACAAGTGATGAAAATTAGAAAAATATCAGATGAGGCTTCTCGCATTATGAGCGAGAAACGAAAAGCTGGAATTTAAAAGAAAAAACTCTAGGATTATCTTACGACATCCTACACACTGCAAGACAATATCTGTCATTTGATTTTATCCACATATCAGTAACACGTTGTGCATTACATGTCACATTATATCACTCAGTGTATCACTAACACTTAACACATAATATTGCGCACTATAGCACACACATGCAGTCACTACCTCACTCATCACTAAACTGATCCCAGTCGTTGTGAGGCACAGCCACTGAACCAGCTCTCACAAACACTGGCAAGTGTTTTGTCAAATTTCTTTAACGAGGCTGTTAGTGCTCAAGAGATATATCTAGAACTTATTTGAAGATATTTTATTTATTAACAGTTTAATATTTATTTATATTACGAATCTTAGTCTAAATAACTATAGATGGATATCAGAAATGCTTCCAAAGTACTTACTACCATTTTCACGTCTGACTCCACTGTGCTACACTCACCCGGGACGTCAACTACAAGTGTTGTACCTAACTTCTGATCTAGTGTTTAAGCTCTGGTCTTATGTCTATGCAACACAGCATATATACTTAGAGTGTCATATTTCTCACAGTGTATATACATGTTGAGATATTAGTTGATTCCCTACTTTAGTGATTAAATTATGTTTTTCTTTTTGATATTTTATTTAAAACTTGACATTACAAAAATATAATATATAAAACTCATGTAGGGCTATAACATTAACACAATCCTATCATTCGTCTCTCAACTCTTGAGTGGAGAGGACGTGTGCTGCTGCTGCCCCCTGGAGTTGGCTGGTGGCAGTATTATTTTCACAAACATTACGCAGGCTAGCCGGCGTTGTATCAATACTGTCTGCATTGAATTAACCAGTGGAGCTGTAACGGGGCCATCAATGGAGTTGCTTCTGCCTGCAATAATCAGAGATACCTACGGAATAGCCAATGAGGAGATTTGTGGACTTGCACTGAACGGTACGAAGAGGATTTTTGTAAAATTCAGCTCGGAGAATGTGTATGAGGCAGTGGTGGAAGTGACCATACCAGTTAATCATGCTGTGATGGTGAGGATGCATAATGTATCAAGCTATTACACATGGGTTAAGATCAGGAATGTGCCGTTCAAGGCGGATGCATCTGATATCCGGTTCGCTATGTGTAAATATGGCACAATACATACGGTCACTGCAGGAAGGTGGTCAGCCGGCCCGTATATGGGGATACCTGAGGGTACGTACTCTGTCAAGATGACGCTCAGACATCCTATTCCATCGTACGTGGTGATGGAAGATTTCAGAACTCAGGTATTTGTGACATACTCTGGGCAGCGACGCACTTGCCGTTTGTGCGGGTCGTATGATCACCTGGTTGCGCAATGTGATAGACGACGTGGTGATAAGGACCAGCAGCAACGACGTGATGTGGAGGAAAGGAGAGAGGATCAAGATCAGCCGTATTCGACACTGCCTCAGTAGAGTTTGACATGGAGTGAGGAGGTTGAGAGGGCCGAAGAAAAGGAGATGGCAGGAGCTACGCGGGGGAACATCACTTTCCTGGACGTTGTACAAGTGCTGGATGAGGTCATCACAGAAGTGAATGGCACCGATGCGGAAACGTCGATAGTTTCGACGTTTGGGAACATTTTGGGCAATGAGTATCCATGCCAGGATGTTGGTACAGACCTGGATCTTGTGTCTGCGGTTGATGAGGGGGTGGTGATGCCAGCTCGGTCTGAAGTGTGCGATAAGATGCCCTGTTGGTGAGAACTGTGGAGGTGGAGGTTCATCAAGGCACTGCGCTGGATGACTTGATGAAGGCCGAGAGTGCAACGCGAAATCGCCCAGCAGTGCTTTCTGATTCCGACGACGTGCTTACGCCCGCACAACGGCCTGGGAAGAAAACATGGGCGGATACCATGCCGAGAGGTTCAAGTGGCACTCAGGGGCAGGGGTTGGGTAAGTGTGACGAGAAAGTGGGGGGAGGGAAAAGGGTGTAATGAAACGATTAGGTGATAAGTCGGTAGTGTCAAGAGGGGAACCCCCTTTGTCGGTTTTAAGTGCCTGACATTGAACATCAATGGTTTGAGGATGCAGAGAAAGTGTGAGTGGATTAGGGAATATTTGGTGCGTCATGATGTTGACGTAGTGTTCTTGCAGAAGCACAATTATAGACCGGGTTATGAGTTGAGGGTGGATGGATATAATGTGTATGTTGAGCATGCAGTCGGATTGAAAGGAGGTGTGGCCATTTTGGTGAAAGAAACTAGCCCGTTGGTTGTCAGGCATTGTGAAGGGGGGGAGGGGAGGGTGATTCGTGTGGATGAGAGTAGTGATTCGTGCTAGTGAGAGTAATACAGGGTGGTAGCAGCAGTAGTGATGGGATGGGTTTGAGAAGGATCTATCAACATCATGCCAAAGTTGTCTCCAGAATGGGCAATTTGAACTAAAAGAGAGATAGTTATAGCATTCTTTTTGAAAGCTCATGGAATTTCAAGTTCGCAGTTCCTCGAGGAAGAATGTGAACATACATCACTCATTCATTCAGTTAGCTAAACTTCCCAGTACACTTCATACGTGATAGCAGAAAACAAGCGACATACATTATTAAGAAGACTAACACCAATCCTGCTGTTAGGAGCGGTGTTAGTTCGTGGAGAATTGATCATCTGAAACCGAAAGGGATATGAAGTCCAGATTGTAGACTGACCACTGCACTGCTGAACACATTCTCAGCAGTCACCATGGCCAAACTCCCACGGAAGATTGCACTCAATCGCAAACTTCAACAATTCTGCAGTAGATGATGGAAGGAAATGGGACGCGAATCCTTAGTGACCAATTCATCGTCACTCACCTTAAATGACTACTAGAAACAAGCACTGAGTCTAGGACTCAAGTTTACCACTAACCTACGCAAACCAAACCACCAGTTGGCCTTATTCACCAGAAACCACAGACATAGTGACAGTAACCTCCAGAAAGGTGAACCTGCTGCTAATCTTCCTAGACGATATATAACTGCCCTTAAGGACCTCGCTAATGACCCATATATTATCGTCACCACAGCCAACAAAAGATGACTCTTCATACTCGTCATCAGTGACTACAAACCAAAATGATGAGCTTTTAGAGCGACCAGTCTACATACGAGTCCATCAACACACAACAGTGGTACACACCCAGGACTTGCTATACAAAAGCAGTCAATTACTCAGACGCACTAGTTAAGAGAAGAAACTTCCGCAGTTGATACCCAGCAACCCTAAAAAGTACACATGTATGGACTGCCTAAGACCCATAAACACACAATTCCTCCGAGACCAGTCACATCAAGTATAAGCAGTGCACCACACAAATTAGCCGGAGTTTTTGCCAAACATCTTTCCTGCCTTCTGGGGACCAGTCCTGCTCATCTAAAGCATTCAGGAGACCTCTTCAACCGCATCAGAGTCCTCTCCGTACGAAACAAGAAACTAACGTAACTTCCTTCTTCGCTAAGATACTTACCACAAGCCATTGACATTCTCCGATGTAAAGTAAATCAGGACCCTAATCTTCCATTACTTACCGGAGATTTCGTTGACCTGACTGAACTCTGCATTAACTTCAGCTGCTTTTCTTTCAACAACTGGCTCTACAGTGGGGTCCCCCATTAGCGCCGTCTTAGCTAACTTGTATATGGAACACCTAGAAGCTGAATACTTCGCCAACAACCTCACCAGCGTCAGAGGGTCTTGTCGAGGAGTGTACATACATACACCAAACCTTCACTAAGCTACACTTTCTTTCCCCTTTTCATCAAAGACTGCAAGAAAAGAGCATTTTTGATCATCAATTCTCCACAAACTAACAATACTCCTAACAAATTTTTAACCCTTCCCTACAGTCAGGTTGCACTGAACCTCTCTAAATGGTTTGTGATTTTCCGATCAAAATTTAGAACATTGGAAAACGGGTAATTTTATAAGATAAATACGCGAATATATGGCAGCTCGAAATCCTAAGCGAAAAGAATCTCTGTTCACCCGTTTGTGTTTGAAAATATTCCAACAGATTGTCAATTTACAACAACGGTAATGCTTTGGGTAAGGATGAATCTTGTTCCCTTATGTCGTACAAGATCAAGGGGGTGAGAGAAACACAGTTATAAGGTGCGTATTATACAGCATTTATATAAAATTCAAGTTGTGATACAGTGTAGTATTGTTGATGTACAAACTTATGTATAGTACTAGAGCACGCACAAGAAAATGCAGGTTCATTGAATGAGATGGCATTATGATAAATTAGACATATGTGCAACTCTTAGGTATCTTTATTGAGGAAACGTTTCGCCACACAGTGGCTTCATCAGTCTATACAAAGGAGAATCTTGAAGAACAGGAGGATAATGAGGTAATCAGTCCCTCAACCTTGAGTCGATGTGGTCATTCCATCAATTTTGATGGACTGACCACATCGACTCAAGGTTGAGGGACTGATTACCTCATTCTCCTCCTGTTCAAGATTCTCCTTTGTATAGACTCATGAAGCCACTGTGTGGCGAAACGTTTCCTCAATAAAGATACCCAAGAGTTGCACATGTATCTAATTTATCAACATGTCGGTTCTCTGAACCATTCATCTACAAGAGATGGCAATAATGATCAAGAGGTTACAAAAGGACCTGACAAGAGTAAAAGCAACAGCAGTTGGAAGTTTTTATCCTAGAAAACAAATACACGGATTTTGCAATTGGCAACATTTTACTGCACTTAGCAGAGGAAGAACTTACCTTTCATCCAGAAAGATTATGCACTTCAAACACGATAATACTCGAGCAACATCTCATGCACTCTTAGTCTCTAATTTCAAAATGGAAATCTAGCATAAAGGATCAATAAAAAAAACGACGAGGTAGCTAGGGTGTTCAGTAAAGTCAGAAATGGGCGGTAAAGAAATTAAACTACGATTGACTTAAATGTATTGGGATATCTGGACACTGTAGTAACGTACAGTAATAGTAACCTCACCGTGACTGTAACACAAGACAACTAACTCACAAACACAAGGTGAAACTACATATCTAAATCCGTTATGGACCGATGTGAAGGGGAGAGACAAACACAAATATAGTAATAATCTTT
>NW_027197359.1:30000-32500 GCF_038502225.1 Cherax quadricarinatus
GGAATTGGGCCAAGGAGAGCATAAAAAATTATAAGACCTACCACAAATCAAGAATGAATATGACTACAGGTGAAGATATTGAATAGAATAGGAGTATTATTCTGAAATACTGCATTTAGTTGATCATATTTTACTCCAAGCCGATCAAGTTTTGCCCCAGATCGTCATACACTGCTCCAGATCGTCACAGTGCCCCAGATCGTCACAGTGCCCCAGATCGTCACACACACTGCCCCAGATCGTCACAGTGCCCCAGATCGTCACACAGTGCCCCAGATCGTCACCGACTTCCGCGAGATGATCACGCTGTTTACCGAGGTAGTGACACTGCTCCGAGCTGGTTACATTTTGCCCCGGGATAGCCAAGCTCTCACCCTACTTGTCGGTGAAATAATAGAAGAAATAAGTCTAGAATAAACTCCCGTTAATAACATTAACAAAAATATACAGTAGAAGTGTAGAAGTACAATATATAAACGTAATTAAAAGAACTTGACTACAACTTGAAGGAAAACCTCCATTAAAAGAGGTGAAATAACAAAAAGAAAAGTAAAACAATCCCAGAAAATAATGGAAGATAGTATTAGAACTGTTCCGCTAAAGAAAGTGAGTAAAAAACCGAGATTAAAAAACATATAAATGTGAAAGATGGACAAATATGTTTAGCAGATGAAGAAACAATAGGAAATAATTAATTTTTTTATTGCAAAATATAATGTTGAAACTTTAAAATTGCACGAATACAAATTACAGAAAATACAAGAAAGAAGACGATAGATACAACGGTTAGATAAGAAAACTGACCTTTCTCCCGATGGCTGCTTATATCTTACCATAGCAATCCCCTCCTTTAATTTAATAACTTTAACTTCACTCCCGTTAACATTCCCTACTGTACCCCATCTACCTCTTACTCCCACTGCAGCTACCATTAAATATTTTCATATGTCTCTCGCCACTCTAAAAATTTGCGCATCCAGAAATCTTCCTTCAGCCTTTCATCTACTCATACATATTCTAACAAATTATTGTCTTTTTGCTCAATATTAATATAATGTAGTATATATATATATAATATATGTATATATATAAGTCGTGCCTAATAGGTAAAACTGGTCAATTAGCAAGAACTCATTTAAAATTAAGTCCTTTCTAAAAATTTCTCTTATACGTTTAAAGATGTATTTTTTTCATTAATGGTAATGTAAAAATTTTTAATTAAGCACCAAAAGAATCTTACCTAACTTACCTAACCTTATTATAACAAGCGCAATTTATTTTAGCCTAATCCTACTAAATATATTTTAAATTTACAGTAATTTAATACTAAACAAAAACAATGAAATATATTTTTTTCGTTAGGTTTAGAATGATTTTTGCGAAATTATTGCATACACAAATTTTCGCTTGTCCTATATGGCAAGATGAGCGTTGCTATTTAAACCAAGATCGCAAATTCTGCTTATTCGGTACGACATTATATATATATATATATATATATATATATATATATATATATATATATATATATATATATATATATATATATATATATATATATATATATATATATAATGTCGTGCCGAATATGTAAAACTGGTCAATTAGCAAGAAGCCATTTAAAATTAAGTCCATTCTAAAATTTTCTCTTATACGTTTAAAGATATATTTTTCTCATTAATGTTGATGTAAAAGTTTATAATATTGCACCAAAAGGAACTTAGAAAACTTACCTAACCTTATTATAACAAGAACAATTTATTTTAGCCTAACCCAACTAAATATATTTTAGTTTTGCTTAAAATAATTTAATACTAAACAAACACAGTGAAATATATTTTTATCGTTAGGTTCAGAATAATTTTGCCGAAATTATTGCATACACAAATTTTCACTTGTCCTATATGGCAAGATGAGCGCTGCTATTTAAGCCAAGATCGCAAGTTCTGCCTATTCGGCACGACACACACACACACACACACACACACACAGACACGTAGTGTAGTGGGTCACAAGCGCCAGGCTCCGAGAATCTTAGTGCTTTTAGGGCGTGTTTTAGCAGCTAGAAGCAACCAGTGTTAGTGAGAACGTCAGTGAACAACCCTACAAGTGATAACCAAAGTATTAGCAAAAATAAATAAAGTAAAGGCGAGAGAAAGCCTGAAATTATACAAAAAAAATTTCAAAGTGCCAGTTCGTTGAGGCCTAGTTGGCACCTGTTGCCACATTGTTACACATATACAAAGTACAAAGCGAGTGACTAAAGAGAAAAGACCAAATAGAATTAAGAGAGGTTGGCTAACGAGAAACTGTGATGTAGCACACAGCGTGAACAAGCTAGCCAGAAAGGGGATATATATATATATATATATATATATATATATATATATATATATATATATATATATATATATATATACATATACATAAATATATATAAGCAGAGGTGGTGGCAGCAGTAGGCCTGAGGGAGTAGCGCCGCCATAACAGGCTGGGTGTC
>NW_027197359.1:37500-52500 GCF_038502225.1 Cherax quadricarinatus
GGACTGCAAGAAGGCCTTTGACACAGTTCCTCACAAGAGATTAGTGCAGAAGCTAGAGCATCAGGCGCATATAACAGGAAGGGCACTGCAATGGATCAGAGAATACCTGACAGGGAGGCAACAACGAGTCATGTTACGTAATGATGTATCACAGTGGGCACCTGTGACGAGCGGGGTCCCACAGGGGTCGGTCCTAGGACCAGTGCTATTTTTGGTATATGTGAACATGACGGAAGGGTTAGACTCAGAAGTGTCCCTGTTTGCAGATGATGTGAAGTTAATGAGGAGAATTAAATCTGATGAGGACCAGGCAGGACTTCAAAGAGACCTGGACAGACTGGACACCTGGTCCAGCAAATGGCTTCTCGAATTTAATCCTGCCAAATGCAAAGTCATGAAGATAGGGGAAGGACACAGAAGACCACAGACAGAGTATAGGCTAGGTGGCCAAAGACTGCAAACCTCACTCAAGGAGAAAGATCTTGGGGTGAGTATAACACCGAGCATGTCTCCGGAAGCACACATCAATCAGATAACTGCTGCAGCATATGGGCGCCTGGCAAACCTGAGAACAGCATTCCGATACCTTAGTAAGGAATCATTCAAGACACTGTACACCGTGTATGTCAGGCCCATACTGGTGTATGCAGCACCTGTTTGGAACCCGCACTTGATAAAGCACGTCAAGAAACTAGAGAAAGTACAAAGGTTTGCGACAAGGTTAGTTCCAGAGCTACGGGGAACGTCCTATGAAGAAAGATTAAGGGAAATCGGCCTGACGACACTGGAGGACAGGAGGGTCAGGGGAGACATGATAACGACATATAAAATACTGCGTGGAATAGACAAGGTGGACAAAGACAGGATGTTCCAGGGAGGGGACACAGAAACAAGAGGCCACAATTGGAAGTTGAAGACACAAATGAGTCAGAGAGATAGTAGGAAGTATTTCTTCAGTCATAGAGTTGTAAGGCAGTGGAATAGCCTAGAAAATGACGTAGTGGAGGCAGGAACCATACACAGTTTTAAGACGAGGTTTGATAAAGCTCATGGAGCGGGGAGAGAGAGGGCCTAGTAGCAACCGGTGAAGAGGCGGGGCCAGGAGCTAGGACTCGACCCCTGCAACCACAAATAGGTGAGTACAAATAGGTGAGTACACACACACACACACACACATATATATATATATATATATATATATATATATATATATATATATATATATATATATACATATATATATATATATATATATATATATATATATATATATATATATATACATATATATATATATATATATATATATATATATATATATATATATATATATATATATATATGTATATATATATATGTATGTATATATATGTAATATATATATATATATATATATATATATATATATATATATATATATATATATATATATACATATATATATATATATATATATATACATATATATATATATATATATATATATATATATATATAATATATATATATTGTGTGTGTGTGTGTGTGCTAACAATCGCAGACGGGCCATCTTAACTATGCAGGACAAGCCACGGGGGGTTGGAAATCTTTAGCTCAAGTACTTTCACACTTCTCGGTTCGTCATCAGGAGCTGTGCAATGTTGCAAGGGGGCAACCAAAGCATGGAGAGAGGTCTCAGAGTAGCCTGTGACACCTACGCTACTCTAGGACTTCTCTCCCTGCTTTGGTTGCTCCCTTGCAACATCTCAGTGCGTCATCAGGAGCTCTGCAAAGTGTGAAAGTACTTGAGCTAAAGATTTCAACCCCCCTCCTCCGTGGCTTGTCCTGCATTATATATATATATATATATATATATATATATATATATATATATATATATATATATATATATATATATATAATGTCGTGCCGAATATGTAAAACTTGTCAATTAGCAAGAACTCATTTAAAATTAAGTCCTTTCTAAAACTTTCTCTTAGACGTTTAAAGATATATTTTTTTCATTAATGTTGATGTAAAAAATTATAATTTTGCACCAAAAGGAACTTAGAAAACTTGCCTAACCTTATTATAACAAGCGCAATTTATTTTAGCCTAACGCAACTAAATATATTTTAGATTTGTTTACAATAATTTAATACTAAACAATTATGCGAAATTATTGCATACACAATTTTTCACTTGTCCTATATGACAAGATGAGCGTTGCTATTTAAGCCAAGATCGCAAGTTCTGCCGCCTATTCGGCACGACATATAATATATATATATTTATATATATATATATATATATATATATATATATATATATATATATATATATATATATATATATATATATATATGCTTAGCAATTCGCAAACAGGCGAAATTATTTATATACATTATTTATATATCCACAGCAGGACTCGAACCTGCAAACTCTGTATCAGAGTATGCAGTACTTTTTTGCACGAAGACAGACCCCAAATGAGAATGGGCGCCTAGCCGAAGCTAGACGATGTTACTCCATATCCCGGAGCACCAGGCTTGTTTTCAAAATAATTTCATCAAATCCTGCCACATCCTGTTCACTGCATGTGAACAGGATGTAGCTAAACATCAGTCGGTCTGTCTGTTTCTCTTTCTCTCTACACCTCTGTTTTCTAAGTGTATAAACATTTAACTTCCATTTTAATCCACATAATTCTTGAATTTAAACACCTATTTGCAATTCACCTTCCATAGTTCATTAATATTACTCCTACCCCATCATTAGCTCTAATTCTCTCCCCCCTGAAGTTCTCGCACTAAAATTAGATTTGCCTCTCTTAGAGCTAAGGTATCCAGCTTATTTTCATTTAAAATATTAACAATAACTTTTTTTGTTATTCATACTACGCTCCCTAAACATTCAAACACCCCAATTTCAAAATTTCCTTCTTTCTCCTTTTAGTAACTGATGCAGGTGAAAGGGTTACTAGCCCCTTGTTCTCAACATAGGCGCCTTTCACGACATTCTACTCCACTTCCCGGTGGAGATGAAAGAAAACACCAAATACAAGAACTACTATAAAATTAAAAGGAGAATCAGTTTGCGTATATACACAAAGATGTGCATGTACAACCGCATATGTGGTATGCATTAGGTGTGTTTAGTGGAAGATGTCCTTGTTATATTATGTTTTTAATCGTTCCTTCATCTTCTGATGTCATACACTTGGTAAAAAAATTTAACAGCAGTTATGTTAATCGGCTTTGAAAACGATGCTTTTGTTTTGGGTGATGCTGAATCCAAATATGACCTTAGTATTCGTATATCTTCAACAGATACATCACAGATTAGCAGTCTATATGTTCATGTTATCAACGATTTGTCATAAAGCAAAATACTAATTATGTATATAAATTTATATCTAATATAATTATAATGCAAATCATAATACACGTAATTAAATCCTCAATCATCACCAGAACAACACAGCATCACAGTGCAAGTGATACGCCTTTTGTCACTTTAAATGGTACAAAAAACGACCTTCAGTGATAGTCGTGTTAAAAATAGACATTTGAACGTCAGTATCTCTCATGTTTTTTTAATCTCTCTCTAATCAAGTGAGATCATAGTATCATACATTCTCCCCTGATGCCTCTTCTTTATAACTGGAATGTTCTGATAACAGCGTTCACCTTGCTCTTCATTTCCAATCTAATTACAAGAGTAAATAATGTAGAATAAGGGTTATTCTGTCTCCTAATCTTCTATCTGTCTGTTCAATACACCATTTCATTGTTTGTAGTGGAACCTCAAAAATCGAACTTAATCCGTTCCAGGAGCTAGTTCTAAATTCGAAAGTCTGAAATTCGAAGAAATATTTCCCATAAGAAATAATGAAAATACAATTAATCCGTTCCAGAAACCCATAAATATTCACAAAAATAATTCATTTTATATAGATTAATTACAGTTCTACATACAAACAACAAATGCTATAGTCTTTAATTATGTATAGTAATATAAAATAACATTTTTACTTACCTTTATTGAAGATTGGTGATGGCATCTGGAAGATAGGGAGGAGGAGAGAGGGAGTTGGGGTTAGTGTTTGGAAGGAAAATCCCCCTCCATGAGGACTTCCGGTATCAAAGTCCTCTCTGGGGTTGCTTCCCTTCTCTGTATTTTAATGCCACTAGGACCAGCTTGAAAGTCATTGGACCCCAGTCTCACAAAATAACTGTCTACAGTCCTCTGTTTCTGTCTCACTAAATAACTGTCCACAATCGTGGACAGAGAGGGCCAGTGGACAGGTCCCGTACCTGGCGGTCCGAAATTTGAAACGCGTTCGATTTTTGGTACACAGTTTGTCCGAAAAAATTTTCTTATTTTCGAAACGTTCGATATTTCGTACGTTCGATTTTCAAGGTTCCACTGTACATGACACACTTATTTTATTCGGCAGCTGACACTGTCTCTTTTAACTCTTAAGTCGCTAGCGTCCGCCTAATTTCTTGTCCAACAAATATGCGTGTAGGAAGATATATTGTATTATTCCATTAAATTGCACTGATTGAGACGAGATGTGAAGTGTCTGAATAGATTCTGGTAAGATCTTATTCGCTAATTCATCTAATTTTTGATGATTAGGAAAATATGGAGATTTGCTAAAGAATGCTTCATTAAATGCAACAGCACATCAGTTCACGGATTATGAGGCTTCTGTTTCTTACGTCTTTGGAATTTGGAAGGCCTTTATATTTGGTACTGGGGCAACAGATGATAGTATGCTTGGAGGCACAACATTTCTTCTATTTTTCCTTTTTGTGTACGTCGAAATGTTTATCATATAAAAATACTAGTCATTTGCGGTAATTGTTTGGCTCTATGCAAATTCGTGAACTGTGAATGAGGTAGCTGCAACAACAGTCGTGAGGTCACCATCATTTATCTTGGTCACCATTAGCCTTGATCTGTCTATGCTCATATACCATCAGAACGAGTCAGAAGACCATCTTTACATACCACCGGCAGTCACACCTAACTGAAAATGAGCCCATAAATGAAGTAAATAATATGTATTTAAATTGTAACTAATATGTAATATAAATTTCTATATTTACATAACAATTAAATATAAAATGAAAAAAAGCGTGCTTATAACTAAGAAATAAAGGAATACAAAAAAATTATGTATTAAAATGGATGTAAAACTTTAAGAAGAAGAATTTTTGCAGGTTGACAAAACTGCGCCAGATTCGTATCATGCTCAAATTATCACAAAACCTGAAAATAATCAAAATAATCAAAAATTTATTACAGTGTTAATTCGAAAGATTTTTCAAGATAATTCCAAAATCCAATTGTTTCATTATCTACTGAGGAACTCTTTACATTGATATCAGGGTTGCGGGATACAAATGCCGCAACGGTGATGTTTATATTTAATATATATTGTTTATGAAATATAGTCTAATTTTTCTTATTTTTGTTTGTAAATAATCAAAATTATATTTTTTTAATTATTATTTTTTTGCCATAGAATCGTACGCATCTGCACCCTGCGCATATATATATATATATATATATATATATATATATATATATATATATATATATATATATATATATATATATATATATATATATATATATATAATTTATTTAAATATTTATTAATATATAACTCAAGTGTATGCTAACTTTACTTGAGACAATTTATACAGTCATTAAATATTTTCCTGAAAGTTAATATTATTAATATAGTTATTCTATGAATGTACATTACTTTTAGTTTATCATTTTGACAGGCATATAGGAATTATTATTTGCTTCCTGGTAAGTTAATTATGAATAGTCTATTTCCTGAATCGTGTTAATTTCTATCTCTCCACCCAATAACAAACGTTGGGCTCAAGGTGAGACATCCTGTATATACCTAAGGTTGACAAAACATAAGGTGTGGCAAGTATGTCTCACCTTTTAATTACATATCTTATAATGTACGTATAAGTTCGTCTTATGTTAGAATCATGAAATTGTAATTGGTTTAGAAAATCAAAAAATTTTCTTTTAATCGAAAATAAATCGAATAATCTACTTAGTTGGATGCTTGGCCATAGACAGATGAACCATACACTGTCACTGTAACTCAAGAACATAACTATGTATGATGGTTTGCTTGGGATAGGTACACCATACAGCAGCACTGCAGTTTCAAGACAAAACAATGTGTGAATACCAGTTCTGTGCTGGGTATATCATACACTGGGTATATCATATGCGCTGGGTATATCATATACTGTTTTCGGTTTATGAATTCTTCTCCATAATATTTTTTCTGTAAATAAAATCTTTATGATTTGTGTCTATTTCCTGAAAATTCAAATTATCGTTTTTCCGCGCTCTCTCTCTATCTCTCTCCCTCTCTGAAAAATTTGTTGCATTCTGGTAACTGTGTGGTTGACATTGACATAGGAAATTTGTAGCATTGTGGTAATGTGGCTGACTGTGATATGTGAGACTTGTGGCACTGGTAACCGTGTGGCTAGTGGTGACGTGTGAGACTTGTGGCACTGTGGTATGTGTGGGGCTGACAGTGATATGTGAGATTTGAGGTACTGTGTACAATGTGGAGTTGGCAATGATCTGTGAAACTTGTTTCACGAACACAGGTACATTTCTAGCGGACCTGCTGTAGTAACAATCAATAATACTCAAAAGCGTAACAATATTTTCCGCGTGAACAACATAGCATCAGTTTATGTGAATTTACTGCCCTGGATAGGTTGATCCCAACTCGTACGATAATCCATTAATGTTCAGTTTTCACTTATCCCCAGTCACACATCTAATGTTTTGGTGGAAATCTACGCTGACTTCAGTCATGCCCTCCGAAATACAATGGATATAATATATACGTGTGTGTGTGTGTGTGTATATATATATATATATATATATATATATATATATATATATATATATATATATATATATATATATATATATATATATATATATATGCAAGGAATTCGCGAGAGCATGCGAAATATACACAAACACTGATCTCTGGCTGAAGGAGACTCGAACCTACGTACCTTACGCAAGGTAAGCACTGCGTACCTTGTCCTAAGGTTCGTAGGTTCGAGTCTCCTTCAGCCAGAGATCAGTGTTTGTATATATATATATATATATATATATATATATATATATATATATATATATATATATATATATATATATATATATATATATATATAATGTAGTGCCCAGTAGGTAAAATTGGTCAGTTAGCATGAACTCATTTAGAATTAAGTAATTTCTAATATTTTCTCTAATGCGTTTTAAGATAATTTTTTCATTTATGTTAATGTAAAAATTAATAATTTTGTATCAAAAGAGCCTTAGAAAACTTACCTAACCTTATTATAACAAGTGCAATTTAATTTAGCCTGATCCAGCTAAATGTACTTTAGATAAGTTTACAATAATTTAATAAACAAACACAATGAAATATATATTTTCCTTAGGTTCAGAATGATTTTTGCGAAATTACTGCATACACAAATTTTCGCTTACCTTACTCGGCAAGAAGAGGCAGCTATTTTAGTAAAAATAGCAAGTTTTACCTATTCGGCACGACTATATATATATATATATATATATATATATATATATATATATATATATATATATATATATATATATATATATATATAATGCTTACACACACACACACACACACACACACACACACACACACACACACACACATAATTTGCCAAATGAGCACCTATTAATATTTACATACACTTTTCATTAATTAATTTGACGCCATATATGCTCTTTTTTGAGCTGAAATTATTTGCCACCTGTTAATTAGCAATGCCAATTAAGGATTTATATTAATTAACATTTATTTTATTCTAATAATTAATACTGGTTTGGTGATTTGTCATATTTAATAAATTTCTTCTTTTACTCAGCTATAGAAATATATCACAAGGTAAAGAAACCCAAGAAGACAACACTGATAAATATAACTGTGAGTGTGAGGAAATTTTTAATGATTATGAGCAGTAACTAGGTTCTGGTTCTCGGAACAATTGGCATATGCAGGTGTCCTATGATCGATTCGTTGGACTTATTAGAATAAAAGTGAGGAACACTGCAGCAAGACTATTTGTCCATACGAAGCATGTCTTTCTCATACCCTAACCCATGTTACTTCAGGCGTTCAGGAAAGGTGCCTCATAATTTGACGACATGGAACAGTGAAAGAGAAGTAGTGCAACTGACAAATGAAGAAGCAGTAGCAGTCACCATCTGGAGAAGACCCGGGCCGGAAGTACCGGCAAATCTCTAAAGAAGTAGCAGTTACACACACAGTAAGAGGCATTCGTGAGCTTCCCCAGCGCTCGGGCTGCGACCCAAAGCTGGAGTGTGGCTTCCAAAGGATCCTGTAGTGCTTGTTCCCTTTGCACCTTCTGACATCGTCTGTTGTTTTGTAGCGGGAAATGGGGCTAGGCCTGGGGACGTCTGGTCTCAGAAGGCAAGGAGGTACCTGTACCTCCTTCCAAGGTAGACATACGTCTCGCACACTCCCGAGATAGGTAGCCAAGGCCGGGTCGCCAACTGGCAGAGACCCGGGCCGGCAGTACTAGCGTTATAGAAGAAGAAGAGTGAAAATCCAAGGTATATTTGCGAGATTTTCCCATTTTAAGTGTAACATAATGTGAGATTTTTAGTCCCGTTTAATCACTTCAAATAAATTTCAGTTTATCTCTACTGAACGGTGTCGATATTTAATGGCTGTTGCAAATAATTTCTCTAAACGCAATAAAAAAGTAAGAAAGCTTAGAATCGTTTAAATTCGTGTCATAACTGAAGAATGACTCATCTAACCAGTTTCAAATTTTCGTTGCTGTTAAGATTACTGAATGAAAGATTCATGCTGTAAGTACGTGTTATAATTCTCAAATTCTCAGTATTAGTAAACAAATAATTATGTTCATGCATAATCGACAAATAAAAAAAATGGTTCATCTAAGCGGATTCAATGTAATAATAATCATGATGCCTCATATGTTTAGTTTAAGTTGCTGCAAAACTTTAAATTTTGCTGAAATTGCTAATAAACTTGAAATCCTTGAAATCAGAACAAAAGCTGGAGAATGTCTTTTCCGATTTTCTTGAAACCTTCACCGTTAGTGAATTTTATTGAAAGAAAAATTGGCGTTCATTTTGCGTAAATTTCATTTTGAAACACCATTAAATAAACTGTTTTCCGTTTAGTAACTGAAGAATGCCTCATCTGACTGTCTTCAAACCCTAAATGCTGCTATATCTTAATTGAAAGTATTTTTGTACTGACTATTTGACAGTCATTAATACAATTTTATAAATTTTGATTTTCATCAATTTTTTTTTATAGAACTGAAGGAAATTTGAAATAGAATGTAAATGACAGAAGAAAATTGAAAAAAAAAAAATTACGTTTTCAGGGCTCTTTCTTTCTTCAAAAGTTTCCATGTTTAACACGAGAATGCCTTACTCGATCAGCCTATGTGCACAGCCTATGTGCACAGCCTATGTGCACTGTAACAGAGGCCATTCTCAGATTTTGTTAGTGTTGAGGGGCGACGCATCTTCCGATCGACTTTCAACTCTCAACACTGGTGTGTCTTACTTTAAAGAGGGTTGGCGTTGTTAATGGAGTCTGTAGGTGGGATTTTGACACTTTTAATATCAGAACTGAACGCCTGGTGCTGGGAACATCCAGAACTGAACGCCTGGTGCTGGGAACATCCAGAACTGAACGCCTGGTGCTGGGAAACATCCATAACTGAACGCCTGGTGCTGGGAAACATCCATAACTGAACGCCTGGTGCTGGGAACATCCAGAACTGAACGCCTGATGCTGGGAACATCCAGAACTGAACGCCTGGTGCTGGGAACATCCAGAACTGAACGTCTGGTGCTGGGAAACATCCATAACTGAACGCCTGGTGCTGGGAAACATCCATAACTGAACGCCTGGTGCTGGGAAACATCCAGAACTGAACGCCTGATGCTGGGAACATCCAGAATGAACGCCTGGTGCTCAGAACATCCAGAACTGAACGCACGATGCTGAGAACATCCAGAACTGAACGCCTGATGCTGAGAACATCCAAAACTGAACGCCTGATGAGAACATCCAGAACTGAACGCCTGGTGCTGAGAACATCCAGAACTGAACGCCTGGTGCTGGGAACATCCAGAACTGAACGCCTGGTGCTGGGAACATCCAGAACTGAACGCCTGGTGCTGGGAACATCCAGAACTGAACGCCTGGTGCTGGGAACATCCAGAACTGAACGCCTGGTGCTGGGAACATCCAGAACTGAACGCCTGGTGCTGGGAACATCCAGAACTGAACGCCTGGTGCTGGGAACATCCAGAACTGAACACCCCGTACTCTGGATTCCCCAGTACTGTAAACTTCCCAGCGCGATGAAAAAAAAATACAACTTGAAACAAAAATGACATCCGGGGGTTCGGAACGAAACTGTGAGTTGCTAATTAAATACGAGAAGTGGAAGAGAACTGGGGATAAGGAAAAAACAGGAATGAGGTAGAGAACTGGAAATTAGGAAGAGAAGGAAATGAGGTAGAGACCTGGGAATTAGGAAGAGACAGAAATGAGGTAGAGAACTGGAAATTAGGAAGAAACAGGAATGAGGTAGAGAACTGGGAATTAGGAAGACAGAAATGAGGAAGACTACTGGGAACTGGGAGGGCACAGGAATGAGAAAAACTTGGAATTAGGAAGAGGGACAGGATTCAAGAAGACAAATCGAAATTAGGAAGAGAACCAGGAATGAGAAATGGAAGAGGAATAATGGAACAGAGGTAATGAAGAGAACTAGGACCGAGGAAAAGTAGAAATTGTGAAGGGAACCAGGAATGAGTAACAGAATAAACAGTAAGAAAGAGATCAGGAAAGAAGAAGAAAACTAGGAAGAAGAAAGAAAAGTAAACTTAAGAGAGAGAGAGAGATGGAAGCGTGGAAGAGAACTAGGTTTTAAAGGAACGCCTGGGAGTGAGAACTGCTAGTGAAGAGATGACGTGGTAGCTTGGAAGACGTAGACGTGATAGTGTGGAGAAGATTGAATTCAAGAGGAAGCGCTAAAGCTGTAGGAGTCACACTCCTCCGGAGACGAGAGGCATTAAGGTTTGATTGAAGAAAAACAATACCTCCGATATTATATACAATGACTTGCTGAATATTCTTTCCAACACTACTTAGTTGTTTCGTGCTCTCTTAGTATTCAAAACAATATCTTCGATATTGTTATCATATCATATCTTCGATATTATTTTTCCTTAAATACACCGTGGGTGAGCGTCTTGGTATGTTACCATCTTATTTATCTTCAAGAAGGTCCCTGCATGACAATATGTTCCTGTCCCTTCCGGCAGCCTTGATAAATTCCTTAATAAATTTCATCCTGCTGTTTCAGTGAATTATTGCAAATAAATTTCATCTCAGCAGAGACGTATCGTTGGCTATAATTGACTAGCGGCTCGGGAAATTCTGAAATCTGAATAAGAGTGTATCCTGGGGAACAATTGTATATTTGGTTATAAAACCGATATTTGTTGAGTAACTGAGAGTTAATATTATACAATTTCCATTTAATATTGATCTTCCGTACTTGCGTATTAGGTGTTCATAACCTGTACCGGAATTGAATTAATGTTGTCACCATGTTTAAATCAGTTCTCCCGTTTAACTTTGTTGTAAGTACCTTCTGTCACTTCACACCTTATTCCGAAATCTTTCGCCTACACAGTAGGTTTCTTTAGTCTAATAAAGAGGAGGCAGCAGAAACAGAAGATTTATAAAGACTATATAATCAGTCCATCAGACTCAAAGACGTAGATTTGAGGTGGTCAGTCCCTCAGCCTGGAGAAGAGTTCTGCTCCATAGTCTTGAACAATGTGAAGCTGAGTCTTCAAGGGTATGTGCTATGAGAAGGGATTAACTGAGTTTACCTGGCAACATTAGAAGAAAGAAGGAATATGGGAGATATGATAACAATGCAGAAGATACTGAGAGGAACTGATAGGGTTGATGGGGACAGATTGTTCGAAAGGCGGGAAAAAGCAACGCAAGAGCATAGCTTGACGTTGAAAACACAAATGAGTCACAGGAATGTGAGGAAATATTTTTTTCAGCCTTAGAGCTGCCAGCCGGTCCCCCTCATTGTAGATTAATATAATATTAAATTCTTTCCACTTTCCGGCAGCTTTATTATACACAATGACTTGCTGAATATTCTTTCCAGCACTACACAGTTGTTTCGTGTTCTCTCTTAGTATTCAAAACGATTCATTGTCAGACATTGTTCCGTAATGCTTATTAGCATCTCCACCTCCACTTTAATGGGAGATACTCATTAGCCTTTGTTTTCCTCCCCTTTCCTCTACGTTTTTCTGAACTGTCATTGTTTCCTTAGAGAATACCTTCTTTAATAAATTATTTACTTAAATACACACCAATCATTTTCTAGTTCTTTATCCTCAAGGCTTTATCTGATCTTAACTACACATCTCAGTTTCCTCATCAGCTACCCTATCTTTCTGTCTACCATCAGCTACCCCATCTTTCTGTCTGCTACCAGTTACACCACCTTTCTGTCTCCCAGTTACCCCATCTTTGTCTTCCATCAGTTAGCTTGTTTCTTCCAATGAGTTTACGTCTCTCTCGTTTACACCACCCTTTTCTGCTCTCCCTCCCTTTCGCCTGTCTCTTATATCAAGTTACCTGTCTCTGTCTCCCATAAGTTCGCCTATCTGTCTGTTTCACATCAATTAACCTATATTTTTGTTTCCCCTAGTTTGCCTGTGTCTTTGATCCCACCAGTAAGCCTAACCCACAAGAGTGGGAAAGGCTGCTACATGAGTTTTTCAATAAAAATGGTGGAGAGGATGGCTGCAGAGAGCACGAAGTGTGAGATACAATCTGCAGCTGCAGAGCCTAGAAGATGAAGTGAAAATGCTGAAACAGAATATAGGGCCGAAGAGTAGAAGAGGCATGGCATCGGGAACAGGATAAGCCATACACAGAAGCCCTATCAGATCACTGGGGGGCCTGGGACACGTCGAGGAGTGGAAGAGGCATTACACTTGGTACAAGAGCAGTAGACAGAGAACTGAAGGAAAGAAAGGATTCAGAACTCTTCAGAGGCACTATCAGGCTAATGAGACATCCAGGAAATGTTAAGGAAAGAAGCGATGGAGAAGCTTAAATTTGACCCCGAGATGTGAAGGTAAATGCAATGGGAGGATGAAAGGGAGAGGTCAGTCTTTGTTCACGGGCTTCAGGAGGCCAAATGGACAACATTCGAAGAAAGACGACAGAGGGAGAATAAAGAGATTGAAACAGACAGGAGAGGATGACATGATGCAGCTGACAAATTTTCAGAGAATAGAGGGATACTCAAATGGAAGAAATCGCCTAGTCAGATTGATTTTCAGGTCTGCAAAGGGGCAAAATGGGATCCTGCAGCAGAAAACATGACTAAGGGGCTCATCAAATTACCAGCGGGTATAACTCGACTGCAACAGAAAGTGAGAAGAATGGCAAAACAAAGAGAGAGGATTCAAATATACAAGGGGCGGGAAACAGTCAAGGATAGAAACAAGCAGGGGAGCCCAGATTCAGGAGGATCAGCAAACAGAACAATCTAAACCCCAAAAACCCTACTACAACCAAATTAATGAACTCAAAACATCCCACATTCCACACCCTCAACCTCCACCACTCTATATCACAAATTCCACCTTCCCAGTAGCCTTCCATAGTATCCTGCCAAGTCTCCCACTCCCCTAGTCCTCACAAACCCCCCAGAACACAGTACTGAAAAAAGAAGCTGAAGGTGTGGTACACTAATGTAGACAGAATAACAAATGTGAGGAGCAGCACGAAAGAATCACGGACGCATCCCATGACGTCATAGTGCTCACAAAATCAAAACTAATGGGACGATAACAGTCATTATATTTCCATCAAGATATCAGATCCTAAGAAAAGATAGAGGGAACAGAGGGGGAGGAGGAGCTGTACTGCATATCATAAACCAGAAAATATTTGAGATGGAAGGAATGAACAGAAGGAAAGCAAGGGACTATGTAGCAGGAGCACTAATGACTGGGAGTCTGAAGATGATTGCAGTGATGTGCAACCCACCAAACTAGCAGGAGGCCAAGACAAAAGTATGATGAGATAAAGAGAATGGTGGGCACACTAGGTGAGGTGGTTGAAAGGGCCCATATGGGTAAGACAAAGTTACTAGTCGTGGGTGATTTCAGATGCAAGGAGATTGACTGGGAAAACCTGGAGCCAAATGGGGGACCAGAAATGAGAAGAGCTAAGATGATGGAAGTGGTACTGGAAAACCTCATACATCATCATGTTAGGGACACTACCAGAGAGAGAGAGAGAGAAGAGGATGAACCAGCAAAGCTGGACATCATATTCACCTTGAGCAGGTCAGATATTGAGGATATCACAAATGAAAGGCCCTTCGGAGCTAGTGATCATGTTGTTTCGAGTTTCAAATGCATTGTTTAATTAAAAGTGGAGAATGAAGTATCACCAGCAAGATGGGAGAAGCCAAATTACAAAATAGTGGACTACACACGCACGAGGAATTTCCTGCATGAGTTCGAAATAGAACTACTGGGTACAGCAGTAAATGAAATGATAGAATACATAACCACTAAATGCAAGGAGGCAGAGAAGTTCGTACCCAAGGGCAACAGAAACAATGTGAAGACCAGAACTAACCCTTGGTTCACCCAAAAGGTGTAGAGAAACCAAAACTAAGTGCACTATAGAATGGAAAATGTACAGAAGACAAAGGACCTAGGATATTAAGGAGATTAGCCGAAGAGCCAGAAACTAATATGCGTGGATAAGGAGGGAGGCCCAGCGGCATTACGAGAATGACATAGCTTCAGAAGCCAAATCTGAACCAA
>NW_027197359.1:57500-60000 GCF_038502225.1 Cherax quadricarinatus
GCCACAAAGACCTCTTTAACCTTATCTAAATACTGTTCACTTATATGTTTCACTGTAAACACCTGGTCCACACACCCCCTACCTTTCCTAAAGCCTCCTTGTTCATCTGCTATCCTATTCTCCGTCTTACTCTTAATTCTTTCAATTATAACTCTACCATACACTTTACCAGGTACACTCAACAGACTTATCCCCCTATAATTTTTGCACTCTCTTTTATCCCCTTTGCCTTTATACAGAGGAACTATGCATGCTCTCTGCCAATCCCTAGGTACCTTACCCTCTTCCATACATTTATTAAATAATTGCACCAACCACTCCAAAACTATATCCCCACCTGCTTTTAACATTTCTATCTTTATCCCATCAATCCCGGCTGCCTTACCCCCTTTCATTTTACCTACTGCCTCACGAACTTCCCCCACACTCACAACTGGCTCTTCCTCACTCCTACAAGATGTTATTCCTCCTTGCCCTATACACGAAATCACAGCTTCCCTATCTTCATCAACATTTAACAATTCCTCAAAATATTCCCTCCATCTTCCCAATACCTCTAACTCTCCATTTAATAACTCTCCTCTCCTATTTTTAACTGACAAATCCATTTGTTCTCTAGGCTTTCTTAACTTGTTAATCTCACTCCAAAACTTTTTCTTATTTTCAACAAAATTTGTTGTAACATCTCACCCATTTGCTCTCTTTTTACATTGCTTCACCACTCTCTTAACCTCTCTCTTTTTCTCCATATACTCTTCCCTCCTTGCATCACTTCTACTTTGTAAAAACTTCTCATATGCTAACTTTTTCTCCCTTACTACTCTCTTTACATCATCATTCCACCAATCGCTCCTCTTCCCTCCTGCACCCACTTTCCTGTAACCACAAACTTCTGCTGAACACTCTAACACTACATTTTTAATCCTACCCCATACCTCTTCGACCCCATTGCCTATGCTCTCATTTGCCCATCTATCCTCCAATAGCTGTTTATATCTTACCCTAACTGCCTCCTCTTTTAGTTTATAAACCTTCACCTCTCTCTTCCCTGATGCTTCTATTCTCCTTGTATCCCATCTACCTTTTACTCTCAGTGTAGCTACAACTAGAAAGTGATTTGATATATCTGTGGCCCCTCTATAAACATGTTCATCCTGAAGTCTACTCAGCAGTCTTTTATCTACCAATACATAATCCAAAAACTACTGTCATTTCGCCCTAATATATGTATATATATATATAAATATATATATACATATATATATATATATATATATATATATATATATATATGTAATATATATGTATATATGTATGTAATATAATATATATATATATATATATATATATATATATATATATTCACACGTGTGTGTGTGTGTAGTGCAACTGAGTGTGACGGTGAAACTGGATTATTTTTTCTGCAGAAAGTGAAAAGCTGCACAAAATGAATATTGTCACCTTCAATATAATTATTGCATTTAAAGCTCGCGTTTTATATCACACTATTGTGTCTGGGTAAATGTCTGCTCCACTTCATTTAAGTGAAAAGCTGGGTAATGGTGATGACGTAGATCAACTTGTTTTTTCTTCATAAAGAGGGAAGGGTTTCTGTTGGAAGTTGAGTACTGGAAGGATTCGTTTATTTCGTATGAGATAAATCAAGTAAGCTGACATACGTCAGCGTGATCGCGGTGTTTCTCCCTTCATGGTAGGAAAGAGAATTTTGTCTCTTTGTTACATCGCAGATATAATTGGTGTATATTCTTTCTCTAGTAAACTGAGGGACGATTTATATGAGCGAACACAGTAGAGAGTGACCATTTTCACTCCATGGCTGTGTCCTATTTCGTTCTCGATGAATAGAAAGTTCGCAAACCTCGAATACAACTACTAATGCATTCCAGGAAGTAAGGAATGGCTCCAAGTCTAGCATGAGACCAACTGCTAATGAAATGGTGACCAATAGAAAATTCGCTGTGCTGGAGAAATTAGAGTTGGGAGGTAGTGACATTGTTCTACAGAGGACTCCACTTCCCCACTTCCTGTCCTATTCTATCCTACCTTCCCCAGGTTCATGTGTCCAGGAGTCCATCTGTGTCCTCTCAGATATTCTCCCTTCCCCACTTCCTGTTCTATTCTATCCTACTTTCCCCAGGTTCATGTGTCCAGGAGTCCATCTGTGTCCCCTTAGATATTCTCCCTTCCCCACTTCCTATCCTATTCTATCCTACCTTCCCCAGGTTCATGTATCCAGGAGTCCATCTGTGTCCCCTCAGATATTCTCCCTTCTCCACTTCCTCTCCTATACTATCCTACCTTCCCCAGGTTCATGTGTCCAGGAGTCCATCTGTGTCCCCTCAGATATTCTCCCTTCCCCACTTCCTATCCTATTCTATCCTACCTTCCCCAGGTTCATGTGTCCAGGAGTCCATCTGTGTCCTCTTAGATATTCTCCCTTCCCCACTTCCTATCCTATTCTATCCTACCTTCCCCAGGT
>NW_027197360.1:0-63249 GCF_038502225.1 Cherax quadricarinatus
CAACTCATTTACTGACTTCCCTGCCAGTGCTCTGTCCCACAGGAAATTCTTCATGCCTCTGTAGTCCCCTCTCTTGTAGTTTGGTTTCGTTCGTCCTGTCCTGCCTGCTTCCCTCTTCACTTGTAACTCTACTATGTACAGTATTTGAAGCTCAGAACCACGTGGTCACTGGCCTCTTAAGGTTCTTTCATATGTGATGTACTCAATATCTGCACTATTCCAGTCTTGTTGATTCATCCTCTCCTCTCTCTCTGGTAGTTTCTTTTTCTTCTTGATTTGCCAGTACTCTCCCAGCCCAGGACTTTTCCAGATGGTGACCCAGCCTTGGCTTTCTGTCGTGGGAGTATCTGAGATCAACTGCCTCCAGGCCTAACCCCATTTCCCCCCCTCATGGGGTTTATAGGGAGAGGCTAAGCCTCTGGTCTTCCATCTTTCCCTCCCCAGCGGGGCTTGTGGGAATGGCAGTCTTTTGAGCTGTGAGTGGTAGCAATCTATGGTTCTGCCACCTTCCCTGCCCTTGGAGGGCTCGTGGGAGAGGTGTCTCTCTGGTAGTGTCCCTTACGTGTTGGTACATGAGGTTTTCCAGTACCACCTCCATCATTCCAGCCCTCCACATTTCTGGGCCCCCATGTGACTCTAAGTTCTCCCAGTCACTTTTTTTTTTGTGACAGAAATCACCCACAATCAGTAGCTTTGCCCTGCTCGCATGAGTCCTTCTGGCCACTTCAGGCAATGTGTCAACCATCGCTCTGTTACTCTCATCATACTCTTGCCTTGGCCTCCTGCTGTTCTTTGGTGGGTTATACATCACTGCAATTACCACCTTGGGACTATGGTTCATACATCGGGTTGCATGCGGCAAACAGTAACAGCCTGGTTGATCAGGCCCTGGTCCACCATGAGGCCTGTCATAGACTGGGTTGCAGGAGCGTATACCCCTGAAACCCTCTCCAGGTAAACTTCAGGTATATATATTGCAAACAATCGCAGACAGGCTATCTTAACTGTGCAAGACAAGCAAATGGAAGGGGGGAATCTTTAGCTCAAGTACTTTCACACTTCTCAGTGCATCATCAGGAGCTATGCAAAGATGCAAAGCAACAACTGAAGGAGTGAGAGGGGAAGTTTTCTCAGAGTAGCGCAGTGCGGGTTATATATATATATATATATATATATATATATATATATATATGAATGTTGCAGCGAGGAGAAGGCTGGAGGCAGTGGAGATGTCATGTCTGAGGGCAATGTGTGGTGTGAATATAATGCAGAGAATTCGTAGTTTGGAAGTTAGGAGGAGGTCCGGGATTACCAAAACTGTTGTCCAGAGGGCTGAGGAAGGGTTGTTGAGGTGGTTCGGACATGTAGAGAGAATGGAGCGAGACAGAATGACTTCAAGAGTGTATCAGTCTGTAGTGGAAGGAAGGCGGGGTAGGGGTCGGCCTAGGAAAGGTTGGAGGGAGGGGGTAAAGGAGGTTTTGTGTGCGAGGGGCTTGAACTTCCAGCAGGCATGCGTGAGCATGTTTGATAGGAGTGAATGGAGACAAATGGTTTTTAATACTTGACGTGCTGTTGGAGTGTGAGCAAAGTAACATTTATGAAGGGGTTCAGGGAAACCGGCAGGCCGGACTTGAGTCCTGGAGATGGGAAGTACAGTGCCTGCACTCTGAAGGAGGGGTGTTAATGTTGCAGTTTAAAAACTGTAGTGTAAAGCACCCCTCTGGCAAGACAGTGACGGAGTGAATGATGGTGAAAGTTTTTCTTTTTCGGGCCACCCTGCCTTGGTGGGAATCGGCCAGTGTGATAATATATATATATATATATATATATATATATATATATATATATATATATATATATATATATATATATATATATATACATACAATATATAATATATAATATGTAATATATATATATATATATATATATATATATATATATATATATATATATATATATATATATATATATATATACATATATATATACATACAATATATAATATATAATATATATATATATATATATATATATATATATATATATATATATATATATATATATAAATATATATATATATATATATATATATATATATATATATATATATATATATATATATATATATATATATATATATATATATATATATATATATATATATATATATATATATATATATATATATATATATATATATATATATATATATATATATATATATATATATATATATATATATATATATATATATATATATATATATATATATATATATATATATATATATATATATATATATATATATATATATAAGTGTGTATATAGGTATATAATATAATATAATATAACATAATTTTGTTTTATAAGAATATTATTAATACTATATTTTATGGTAGTAGTGTGGGTGATGTAGTGAAGTATATTCCTGAGTATAGTGGGGGAGGTACAGTGTCCGGGACCTTGTGATCAAAACAATCGTGTCCTCCCACCTGTCACCATGGTCAGTATTATTACTAGCTTCTCTGACACCTCCTGACCCTGGTACTCAAAGGAGGCTCTAGTAGGGTTACTTTCAGAAAGCAGAGATAACTGATGACATTTTTTTTCCCCATTTTTCACATTAAGACCTATTTCAAGATTATGGCTGACTGCCTCTCTTGCTATTTTATTATTATTATAATAAAAAAGAAGCGCTAAGCCACAAGGACTATACAGATTTCTATTTTATAATAATTTTTTTCTCACTTGTCTCTATTATCTCTAATACGATGGAAATAAAGATAATTTCTCTGAAGTTTCCAGTTTTGGACTGTCGTTTTTAATTGACATATCAAGCTAAAATCTCACTTTGCAGTTCTTTTCTCTTTGTCGATATTACTGATCAATTATTTAGTAGTTCTTGTAAATACATGACTGATGTGGAAAATTGCATTTAGCTGAACGTATCATTATGTACATAACAGTAAATGAACAGATAATTATTATTTATCAGTTAGACAAGTAGGAATTTGGGACACCTAGGTCGCAAAAAATGTCCCCCTTCGATACCTACCACTGTCATATCCACAAGTTGCTCTGGACCTATTAACTAAATGAAATATACATCACCAGGAATGCTGATAAATATATAAATTTGTGGACTGTATATTAAAATTAAAAAAGGATTATATATACACAATTACATAACAGAAGGAAAATATATCTTAATATCACTCAACAATTTGACTGGAGATTAATGTGTATCATACTCAGAAAACCTCACTCTAACTAAATCTATGAAAATAATGCTGGCCAGAATTACACACAAATCTAGAGAGCTTATCTGAGGTTCCTGGAGCTGTCTTGTCCAGTCGTCTGATATCTCAAGTTATGCAGGAATGCACATCCAACAATTTTGCCTCCTATTTGAGAGGTGTCAACCCAATTTTAACCTCTAGAGCACGAAAATTTCTACCCATTACACCAACGTTCTAATACAAATTCAAAACCAAGATGGTGAGTCTCCCTTTCTGCGCAGGCGCAGCTTCCAGTTTCCCATTTTCGATAACATACTTCTTTTAAAAATACAATATAGGCATCTATTTACATATAAATTACCGTATTTCCGGAAAATATACAGTATTTTCCACAACTGATATATGTGTACACTACTGGTAAATTATATGGATTTAACTTAGGAAAAAACCAAGTCTGTTTGATATATATCCAGGAGTCCTATTGACCTAGGCACCTGGGCACCCATGAAAATATATTGTCTCTACCATAAGATTAAAAAAAAAAAAGAAGTTGAGTGACACTTACAACTATTTCTTGTTAAATGAACGGTAGAAATTGTTTTTATTGTATTTTACTATATTGCAGGTTTGTGTTTATTATAGTTGTTAAGATTTTGATTGAACATCCTAAGAAACTGATATATTTTTAATCAATACATTGCATAGAATTTAGACCTTATATATTTGCATTTTGTAGATGAATGGTTCAGAGAACCGACATGTTGATAAATTAGACACATGTGCAACTCTTGGGTATCTTTATTGAGGAAACGTTTCGCCACACAGTGGCTTCATCAGTCCATACGTAGGAGAAACTTGAAGAACAGGAGGAGAATGAGGTAATCAGTCCCTCAACCTTGAGTCGGTGTGTTCAGTCCATCAATCTTGATGGACTGAACACATCGACTCAAGGTTTCGCCACACAGTGGCTTCATCAGTCCATACGTAGGAGAAACTTGAAGAACAGGAGGAGAATGATGGACTGAACACATCGACTCAAGGTTGGGGGACTGATTACCTCATTCTCCTCCTGTTCTTCAAGTTTCTCCTACGTATGGACTGATGAAGCCACTGTGTGGCGAAACGTTTCCTCAATAAAGATACCCAAGAGTTGCACATGTGTCTAATTTATCATATATTTGCATAAACATTCATCATTATATTTTGATAATTTGAATGCTGCACTGGGTGTTATGAAAGGTTTTACGCACATTAAAATTTAAAATAACTATCTCAGTATTGTAAGTACACTATATATATTCCACAGCTGGTTCTGGTACTAGGCGATCTACATATTCCTCACCGCACGAGTTCTCTGCCTGCAAAATTTAAGAAGTTGCTAGTTCCAGGCCGCATTCAGCACATTCTTTGCACTGGAAATCTCTGCACAAAGGAGAGTTATGACTATCTCAAAACTCTGGCAGCAGACGTACATGTTGTTCGAGGAGACTTTGATGAGGTGAGACTAAAGAATTAGCAAGTTTTACTCTCAGAAAAGTATTGATTTCATTATGAAAATAAAAATCCTTGCTTTTTTTGAAACATACATGGAAGTTAGATTAACTGGGCTTGCAGTTCACTTACCATATTTTCCAGCATGTAAGGTGCGCTTTTTTTTTTCCACACAAAAAGTCTTGGAAAATCACACTGCACATTATACTGTATACTCAAGGTCAGGGTCAAGAGTAATCTTTGGGTTACACTTTAGCAGTTGTTTACTAATGTTACATTACAACTGCTGGGAAACATCGTGACAGCAAGTAGTCGACATTCGTGTCATACAATTATGATACAATTACAGTTTAATGCTCCAAAGAAAGCTACTTACGAAAAGCATTTCAGGCAGACTAATTCGGAACCTTTCAAACTATGGTAGATAAGCACATTTCACACAAGATACGTATCGAAAAAACAGAGCTGCAAGTGAAAACACGATAGGTAGAGTGAACAACTTGTGGGAAAAAGTGGGTCAGGTTTTATACCACCCTCAGAAAAAGAAAAAACTTTTCTTGTAAATACACAGTTGACCTAAAATACTAAACTGAGTATTGCTAATGATTTTAAAAGACACGCAAATGGATGCCTAAGTTTCGCTGTCTGAAGTGGATGATTGTGGTTCGCAGGCTGAGGTCAGTGCATAGCTGTTACTTTTGGGAGTCCTGAAGTATTCTGTCATGTGTCTGCTGTGTATTACCCAGCAGTACTTTGTACAGCTAACAGTAAGGCATCATTGCCTGGTTCACGATCCATTTCAGAGTAGAGCTGCAAGATATGTCAGGGTCCTCTTCATTGTAAAAGTCTGCAAGTTTAGCAGCAACATGGAACTGCTCATGTAACCATTGAAGTGTTAATTGTTTCTCTGAAAGCTCTTCTTCCTCATCCTCTTCTACTCTGAGTCTCTTGTGTCTGGGAATTCAGCTCTGCCAACATATCCTCTAACCTCTTTCTTCCTCGTTATCTTCTAATAGTTCATTAACATCTTAATGGCTGCATGTCTTCAAAGCCCTCATCTGGCAGTTTCCTTGCCATCTGAACGATTTCCTTTCCACTGAAATTACAGTGGACCCCCGCCTTACGAATGCATCGCCTTACGTTAAATCTGCCATACGAAGCATTTGAACGCAAAAATTTTGCCTCGCCTCACAATAAAAAACTCACTTTATGTGATTCGTCCAGGACGCGTCCCATGTGTGGCCTCAGCGCCAGTGTTTACAAGCCAGCCAGTGCGGTTGTATCTACGCATACATTCGGTACATTTCACATTATCCCAGTGTTTTTAGTGCTTGTAACTGCAAAATAAGTCACCATGGACCCCAAGAAAGCTTCTAGTGCCATCCCTGTGGTAAAAAGGGCGAGAATTAATATGGAAATGTGTGCAAAGTGGGTTTAACTGCAAACCTTTATGAATGAATATCACCCTGACACAGCTACTGCAAGCCGTGTTGGCAACCTGTACAATGACAATGTTATGGCCCATTTTAGGAAAGTCTTAAAGGAACGGGAGGTACAGAGCTCTATGGACAGATTTGTTGTGCGACAGAGGTCCAGTGCCTCTCAAGCTGGGCCTTGTGGCATTAAAAGAAGAAAGGAAGTAACCCTCGAAAAGGACTTGCTACCTCAAGTCCTAATGGAAGGGGATTCCCCTTCTAAACAATAACAACTTCCACACTCTCCCCTCCTCCCATCCCATCAGTCATCACCAGATCTTCAAAGGTAAGTGTCATGTATTCTATTCATAGTAGAGTAGGAATTGTGCCTGTCTTTTTCAGTTTGTGTGTATTAAAATTAATATTTCATGTGGTAAATTTTTTTTTTTTTCATACTTTGGGGTGTCTTGCACGGATTAATTTGAATTCCATTATTTCTCATGGGGAAAATTAATTCGCCTTATGATAATTTCGGCTTACGATGAGCTCTCAGGAACGGATTAATATCGTAAGGCGGGGGTCCACTGTATTCACCAAATTAGGCCATAATTTTCCCCAGCTGCATTTATTGTTGACTTGGGCACATTATCACATGCAGCTTAGACGCAAGGTTTTTGCTGCTTCTATTAAACATACTTCAGGAATAAAATGATGCTCGAATTAGTTAGCAAGTAATTCCTCTGTCGTCCATGCTGACTAGTTTGACCACCAGGTAACAAGCAACATAGTTTTGTCTTTCTGTTTTAAAACACAAGGCTTATTTTTAACCCTTTCACTATCAAGACCCTTCCCCCCCTAAAATAATATTGCTCAGTGTCCAAACTTTAAAAAAAAGTGTTTTTCTTCTGAAATTGTAGAGGATCTTTTTCTGAAGGTAATGACACCAAAAATATGAAATTTGATGGAAAACTTTTGTAATTACCCATATGCAAAATTAGCAGTGAGGAGCAATTTATTCATTGGTGATTTTTGCCAAATTTGAGTCCTATTTTAAGTCAATTCCATTACTTCAATTGACCAAATTCTTAGCTATTTTGCTAGTATACCTTCCATCCTTTCAATTGAGCACAAAGAAACACCCAACAACTCTGTAAAGTGCAGTAAAGCTGGTAATTTGGCAATTTAACGCAAAATTCAAAAATACCGATTTAAAAATAGTCCAAAAATAAACAGTGTAGACATTCCCGGCACTAAAATTTTTTTATGTTTACCGGTTCATCATGAGTCAGCTTTACATCTCAAAGTTATGTTGATTTACTGGAATATTGTAGTGATTCTGATTATAGACTGTATTGGTTTAATAGAGTACAACCTACAGTACAACAGAAGCTGAATACATCACTGCATAGGATGGCATCAGGCATGACAGCACAAATATTTTAACTCAATCCTGGTAAACACTTCTGTGAATCTATCCCCACTACAGGAAGACAGTTATTGAAAGAAGATGCTGCTGCTTGTGTAATTGCACACACAGAAAGTCAAGATAACACGAACAGACAGTATTTCTGTTAAATAAGGAATGTGGCACTGTGCATCTATCCGTGTTTCTTGGAATACCACATTTAATGATATACAGCCTCTCCTCACTTAATGATGGGGTTCTGTTCCTAAGAGTAGGTCGGTAAGCGAATTGGTCATTAAGCGAGGAGCGTACTGTACTGGTAGTGGGTTTGTGTCAACTGTCTTCAAATATTTTTTTAATGTCACCTTTGCACCATTTATAACATTTTTAGTACATTTTTAAATGTTTATACAGTAGTGTACTATATACTGTAATAAACCTAATAGAGGAAATCAGCTCTAGTATACATAGGTTTGCATACTGGTTGGAAAGCCGGTCGTAAGTCCAACTGGTCGGTAAACGAGTATGTCGCTACGTGAGGAAAGGCTGTATTTTGTTTTATGAATTGTGTAAATTCATATGGTACAGGTACAGGAAGGTTCGCTGGGACGGGTATGGGCCCGGGTCTTTTCCATGTGGTGACCCGGCAGATTCATGTGGTGGAAAAAGGAGTTGTTAAAAATTGGTGTAAGAACTAGTGTTTGGAGTATGAGTATTTTTGTCATGCCATAAAAGGTTATTTTTTTATTATTTTTCAGTTTTCACATTTACATCTAGCTTTATATTCTCTACGGTCACGTAAGATTTTTTGTATACTACCCCCTGTGGCTTGCTTTGCATTGTTTTGTATACTTTAGTTAAGAGATAAGATAAGATTTCATTCGGATTTTTAACCCCGGAGGGTTAGCCACCCAGGATAACCCAAGAAAGTCAGTGCGTCATCGAGGACTGTCTAACTTATTTCCATTGGGGTCCTTAATCTTGTCCCCCAGGATGCGACCCACACCAGTTGACTAACACCCAGGTACCTATTTGCTGCTAGGTGAACAGGACAACAGGTGTAAGGAAACATGTCGAAATGTTTCCACCCGCCGGGAATCGAACCCGGGCCCTCCGTGTGTGAAGCGGGAGCTTTAGCCACCAGGCCATCGGTTTCCGTCACAAACATAAGCCGTGATAACAGGGGCTGTCACGGCTTCTACCCATCCACAATTTAATGATTAACAATGCAAGTTCCAGATTCCTTGTGTAGCAACTGTATACAATATTAAAATTCTGTTTATTGTATTTAAGGTTCATTCCTGTAGTTTTTATGTACAGTACAGTACTTGAGCAATTTGTATTATGTACATAAATGTGAAATCACTCATTAGGTACCCATGGTGTGTGTATTAAGAGCAAAAAAGTGGTTAAAAATTAAATGAGATGAAGCAGGTGATTCTCAATATATACATGTATATTGTCAGTGTATGTTTTGTTGCTGGGTGAGGCAAGTGTATGGGCATGCTGCATCTGTGGCTCAAGTTCAAAAACAGCCAGAGAATCTTCCTTAAAATATGCTCAGTAGAGTCACCAGATTGCATTCTTTACATTTTTACTGTTTTGTATTATACAAATGTTTGTGTTAAAGCCATTAGTGCTATATTCTGGGACATAGGATCATGTGAACTTTCAGAGCAGCACCTGTGGGTCAAATTCAGAAAATATATATAAATGCAGTACTTTTTCTGTCATTATTTTGTTGTTTGTTCAAACCAGTTTTGCATTTTGATTGTGGCATCCTTCTTACCCAGCTCTTTAAGATATGAAAGAAATGGCATAATTTTATCTAATTGACCTAGCAAGATAACACAAACTGCTAGGCTACCTTTTCCATACTTATCTTTTAGTACGAAAGAAAATAACTGTTTCAGTCACACTGAATACTCTGATGTGTGTAGCCAGCATCTCCAGTTATTGCCAACAAAATTAGATGCTTCATGCTTTGGCATTTAAAAAGGAAATGAGTGTTTTCCCTAGGTATAGTGCTCTGACTGCTAAGTATATTCTGCCAACTCTAGTCACCTGCTGGGCACTTCTGCTTCATTATGAAAACTTTGCCATACATTTTCTTTTACTTTATTTCCTCCTTTAATTTTTGATTAACCATGGCACTCAAAAGGACTTTTATAAGTTACACCAGATATCAGAAATTGGCTAAGCAAGAACCTATAAATATATTCAACATAATGTGTTTATATTTAGTGGAGGCTCACTGTGAAGGCTTACTCAGCCCTGTAACAACTTCAGTCAGTATTACTCAGGCTGGCTCCTCCTCAGGAAAATTGAAGAATAGAAAAAGAAATAATAACAGACAAACATAAACACTTTATTAAATATAAAATATAAAATATAAAACACTTAAATATGAAATATTAATCCTACATTAAAGAAAATGAAAAATGAAAAATATAAATAACTGAATTCAACGCTAATATATATAGGGGTGTCTGGTGTTGGTGACACTGTGTGTTGTTGAAATCGTAGCTGTTGCTGATGATGGAGGGGGGGGGGGTTGCAGGTGTTGGTTACGACCCACTGGCTAGTTCTTCACAGTATAGCCGTGAGTATTATATCCCGATGACAGGAAAGCAGGTTCTTTACCGCTGCAATGATGTGGGGTTACGTCCTGCAATTTCATACAGGTGCACAGGTAATTAAATCCAAAAAGGGGACGTCTCAGGACGTTAGTCCATCTCCATTCGTTCTTCTCGTTGATTGACAGGTGACCCTCTCTGTCATCCAAGAGTAGTGTTGGGAGCTGTGAGTCGAGTGATTTACTGTTTGACCAGAGCCCCACACATCACCTTTTGGGGGGGGGGAAGAAGGAGGGGAAGGGATAGCAGGAGCTAGACTGACCCTACCTTAACAAGCAGCCGGCAGTCAAACTATCACTTTCGGGGAGGGGGAGAAAAAGGCGGGAATAGTGGGAGCTTGACTTACCCTACCTTAACAAGTAGCCGGCAATGAAACTATTGTTAATATATACTCCCTCGCTACTCCTATCTAGTGAACTTTTCCCTCACACTCCCCCATACCAAGACTTATAGTCAAGGAGTATAAGAAGAATAGGGGAGGAAAAAGTTCTAACATATGGAAGTCGCGTAAGGCAAGAAATCTTCTACTGACTGTCACGACTTAACCAGTCAGAGAAATAATTGGATGAACCATTGATATACACAATATGGAACTTAAAAGTCTGGAATGCCAATGTCCACCTCAAGAGGCGACTGTTGGTTCCCTTAAAAGTTTCTAGGTATATCAAAGGTTTGTGGTCCGTTTCTAAAATGAATTCTTTTCCCAGCAAATAAAATTTAAGTTTGGAGATACCCCACACAAGGGCCAAACATTCCTTTTCTATGGTGGAGTATCTCGTTTCTGCGGGAAGGAGTTTCCGGCTTAGAAAGCATACAGGGAAGGGAGTACCATCATGGTATTGTACTAACACTGCACCTAAGCCAGTATTGGAGGCATCAGTTCTTAAACAAAATGTTTTATTAATATCTGGAATCTTAAGTATAGGGTCTTTCGAAAAGATACTTTTAATCTCATTAAACTTTTCCCGAGCTATGTCGGAAAGTTCAAGAGGTTCCTTCACAGACTTTTTAAGGAAGTCGGATAAGATGCCTGTAAGATCAGTAAGGTTCGGGATAAACCGTGCATAAAAATTTACAGAACCAAGAAAGCTACGCATGAGCTTCTTGGTTTTGGGGAATTTAAATTCTAATAAAGCTTTGATCTTACTGGGGAGAGGCTGCAGAGAGTTATTAGAAGGTGTGTAAAGGTAGAAAGTTGAAAGTGAACATAGAAAAGAGTAAGGTGATGAGGGTGTCAAATGATTTAGATAAAGAAAAATTGGATATCAAATTGGGGAGGAGGAGTATGGAAGAAGTGAATGTTTTCAGATACTTGGGAGTTGACGTGTCGGCGGATGGATTTATGAAGGATGAGGTTAATCATAGAATTGATGAGGGAAAAAAGGTGAGTGGTGCGTTGAGGTATATGTGGAGTCAAAAAACGTTATCTATGGAGGCAAAGAAGGGAATGTATGAAAGTATAGTAGTACCAACACTCTTATATGGGTGTGAAGCTTGGGTGGTAAATGCAGCAGCAAGGAGACGGTTGGAGGCAGCGGAGATGTCCTGTCTAAGGGCAATGTGTGGTGTAAATATTATGCAAAAAATTCGGAGTGTGGAAATTAGGAGAAGGTGTGGAGTTAATAAAAGTATTAGTCAGAGGGCAGAAGAGGGGTTGTTGAGGTGGTTTGGTCATTTAGAGAGAATGGATCACAGTAGAATGACATGGAAAGCATATAAATCTATAGGGGAAGGAAGGCGGGGTAGGGGTCGTCCTCGAAAGGGTTGGAGAGAGGGGGTAAAGGAGGTTTTGTGGGTAAGGGGCTTGGATTTCCAGCAAGCGTGCGTGAGCGTGTTAGATAGGAGTGAATGGAGACGAATGGTACTTGGGACCTGACGATCTGTTGGAGTGTGAGCAGGGTAATATTTAGTGAAGGGATTCAGGGAAACCGGTTATTTTCATATAGTCGGACTTGAGTCCTGGAAATGGGAAGTACAATGCCTGCACTTTAAAGGAGGGGTTTGGGATATTGGCAGTTTGGAGGGATATGTTGTGTATCTTTATATGTGTATGCTTCTAGACTGTTGTATTCTGAGCACCTCTGCAAAAACAGTGATAATGTGCGAGTGTGGTGAAAGTGTTGAATGATGATGAAAGTATTTTCTTTTTGGGGATTTTCTTTCTTTTTTGGGTCACCCTGCCTCGGTGGGAGACGGCCGACTTGTTGTAAAAAAAAAAAAAAAAAAAAAAAAAAATCAGTCCAAGATATCTAATCTTGTTATACCCAAGGAAGCATTTCTTCGGCTTGGCAGTGAGGCCATGTGAGCGTAACCTACGCAAAACTGACGTTAATGTTTGGATATGTTCGCCCCACGTGGATGTCATTACGTAAATGTTATCAAAATAAACTGAAACATTTGGCATATTACCCAAGACCTTTCTCATCAGTCTCACGTAGGTAGCACAGGCAGTTACCAAACCGAAGGGCATAGTTCTATATTGCATCAGTCCTTGGTGTGTAGGAAAAGCGGTGTACTGCTTAGAAGAAGGATCTAACATTACTTGATGATATGCCTGCGTAATATCAATCTCTGAAAAGAAGGAAGCGTCATAAAATTTGTGTAGATCGCTATCTATTAAGGGCATAGGCTCAGCATCCCACCGAGTTATAGCATTAAGGCCTCTGAAGTCAATAGCAAGTCTATATGAATTATCCTCCTTCTTAACCATGACTACTGGTGAGCAATATGCAGATACTGAAGGTTCAATGATCTTTAGTTTTAATAATTTGTCTACCTCTCAGTCAAATGCATCCCTAAGGTGAACTGGAACTGGGTATAATTTCCGTTTGATAGGATTGTCAGTAACTAAGTCAATCTTATGGACTACCGTGGAGGTAACACCTGGAATATCAGTAAACATGTCTGAAAAGTTACTCACACATTGAAGTAGTTCATGTCTCTTATGGTCATCCAAAGATTCATTAATATTAATGTTGGTAGCCATAAACCATACCCCCGGCCGGGATTGAACCCGCGGTCATAGAGTCTCAAAACTCCAGCCCGTCGCGTTAGCCACTAGACCAGCTAGCCACAATAAGATTCATCCAACTAGGTATATTTCTACACCATAGGAAAGTTAGCACAGGCACCTCTGTGACCACAAATGCAAGTTTTTACAGACGAATCTCCAGCTAGCGTGGCCGTGACGAACTCTAGCTCAAGTCCCTTCACTGCCGTCAACATGACTTAAGAAATCGTAATGACACGATTTGCAATCGTGTCATTACGATTTCTTAAGTAATGTTGGTAGCATCCGAGTGGTCAAGAGTCACCAAGTCATGTAGTTCTTCATCATAGTCTAAGTTAGAGGTGTCAATTACGCACACCTTACATTCTTCAGTTGTCGTATCAAGTTCGTGTGGAAAAACTAAGTCAAAGTTATTAAGGCAGTTAACCGAATTTCTTCGGTAATATTTCTGTCCTAGTTGTGCATGGACACTGTGGGTTGTCCTCCCACATCTTTCATAAACATGCAGTTGTTGATCATCCTATTAAGAAAAGAGAGTGAATGATGGCATGAATTCATTCCTGCATGAAGAGCTTGAACGAAATAATTAAAATCCTGTTTTATTGCTTTAACCAAATATAAGTTCTTTTTGCTGGGAAGCTCTTCGTGGAAGAACTAATTTTGATATGATAAAGCTTAGGTTTCCCCTTGACTTCTATGAGGTAGTCAACTTTCCCACAAATTTTTAATACTTTATATGGACCTTTCCATGCTACTAATAATTTATTTGACTTGATAGGCAAAAGTACAAGAACTTCATCTCCTACTTTAAAACTTCTCCTCTGACTTTTGGAATCAAAATAGGTTTTGTACTGGTCCATTGACAAGCTTAGGTTTTTCGAAACTATGTCAGAGGTCTCCTCAAGTTTGGATCTAAGGTCAAGGAGAAACTGGTAAGAAGACTGAACCTCAGCACTCACCTCCTCATTAGTCCATAAGTCATGAAGGATGGACAGTGGACCTCTGGCCTGTCTACCATAGAGAAGTTCAAAAGGTGAAAACCCCAAAGAGTCATTGGGAACTTCCCTCATGGCAAACAAAGCACAGGGTAGGTAACGATGCCACTCCTTAGGTTTAAGGGAGCAAAGTTTCCTTAAAATGGACTTGAGAATCAAATGCTGGCGCTCAATCCTCCCATTACAGCTGGGATGATAGGGTGTGGTGAAGAGAGGCTTCACTCCCAGAAGTTGGTATAGATGTTGCATTAAGTCAGATGTGAATTGTGTCCCACGGTCAGACAAAATTTCTCTAGGGATGCCCACTCTGGAGAAGATGGACAAAAGGGCTTCAGCCACCTCTGTAGTAGTTATGGTCTTTAAGGGTATGGCTTCAGGGAAACTCGAAGCATAATCAACTAATGTTAATATATATCTATGTCCCCCAGATGAAAGTGGAGATAAAGGACCAACGATGTCAATAGCTACTCTTTCAAACGGTACCATAAAGATAGGCATTTTGACCATAGGTACTCGCCTGGTACCTCGGGAGGATGACAGTTGGCAAACTTTACACGATCTACAATAGGTAGTTACATCTGAGGACATTTTTGGCCAAAAATAGGTTTCCCTAATTTTATTTAAGGTTTTACGATGCAAGAAATGTCCGGCCACTGGCAGGTCATGAGCCATTTTAAGAACAGTCTCTCTGCATTGACTTGGAACAACTAAGACGGAATAGTCTATCTCATCTGAATTTAATTTGTATACTGACTTGTACAAGATACCTTTTATATATTCAAATTTATATGAAAAGTTTTTCCTTTGGATAACTTGATTTTGTTTAGCGGCATTATGGCAATTCTGAAGAGAAGGGCAATTACCTTGTAAATTGACAAAGGAGTCCTTCGATATATCTAAAGGCTTGAAGTCAGGGAAAATCAAAGGATGGACAGTAGGAGAAGTCTGGGCTTTGGTCTGAGCCCTAGTCAAGACATTTATGGTATCGGAGGTGATATCTTCACTTTCATCTAACAAGTGAACCGGTGATCCTACTACCTCGCTTTCGAGAGTATCATCACTGGTTTTTAATCCCACATGAATCTCACGAGACATTGTCTCATCTGAACTTTCAAGGGGCTTCTCTGACTCTACAGGAAGAGGATCTGAAACACTTATATCCATCTTTGGTGATGAAAGGTCAACCTCAGAAGGAAGAATGGCACCTTTTACATTACCTATTAGTACGGAGCAAGAAGTGATGGGAGCTAGTACGGCTTCAGACCAACCTGTGAACCATTTAGACCTAATGTAACAACGGATGGTAGGAAAAGTGTCCGTACGGCCCAAGTAGTCTGAAAGTATAGCAGAGGAATGAGTTTCTTTAACCCTTTGAGGGTCGACAGGCCCTCTCCGAAACTCGTTCTCAGGGTCGGCCAAATTTAAAAAAAAAAAAAATTTATTTTCTCTTATGAAAAGATAGAGAATCTTTTCCCGATCATAACGACACCAAAAGTTTGAAATTTGATAGAAAACTTACGGAATTATGCTCTCGCAAAGTTAGCGGTCTCGGCGATGTTTACGGATCGGCGATTTTGCCCACTTTGAGCCCCATTTTCGGCCAATTTCACTGTACTAGTCGACAAAAAACATGAATATTTCGCTAGAACTCCATTTTTTCTATCGAATGGGTGCAAGAAACCACCCATTTATAAATTCAACTATCCAGTACAGTGGTCAGAATTTAGCAATTTTGCCAATTTCACACAAATTTCAAAAGATGCCAATTTCGGAATAGGGTCCAGAATAAACAAGAAAGACATCCTGGCACTAAAATGACATTTCCTCTAGTCATTAGTCACGTCTCAAGGCCCTTCTTATATTCTTTTGCTTTCCACTTTGAATTTTTATTCTCACAAAAAATATAAGATTTACTGTTATGCAGACTACTGTATTAGTGTAAAAAATGGTATAAATATTATTGGTGCACTTGTGAAAGAATATTAGACTCACCAGTTGACGTGTATTGCACGCTTGGCACGATTTGTTTACTTTTGAAGTTTGGTAAAAATCGAACATTTCTGCTACTTTGAGCTCAATTTCAAGGCACCTTTCATTGTAAAACCAGTCAAAATCATCTCAATTTCAGTAATATGTCTTCCATTCTATAAAATGAGACCAAGAAAACTAGAATACAACAATAAATACTATACGAAAATACACTGCAAAGTCGCTGATTTATTAAAAAAAAATGGAAAAAGTTTTTTTTTTCTCATTATGCACCGTGTGCTGCAGGATTTTTTTTAGACTGTGCACACTGACCACATAGACCCATTCTTTCATATGAAGGCCTACAAGCTTTCTCCCACTAGATTTGAGGTCGCTAGAATTTATGAGTACTAGTACGTCAAAAACCCCTACGCGTAAGACGTACTAGTACGACGAAAACCCTCAAAGGGTTAAGGTTAGGGAACAGCTTATCAGAAATGACTATACATGTGCATCCATTGTCTCGTAAAATGGTAGATACATTAAGTCCATTAACTGTTCCTGAACAGAAGGGTGCTTGGTCATTACAGTCTTTAAAACATCTTCCAACTTTATGGACCTTCTTAGAAGGACAATCTGGACGTTTATGTCCCTTAACACCACACAAATGACAAACAGGAATAAAAGAAGTCATTTTACTTTCCACTAGAGGCTTTGATTTCTTAAGGTCTGATGAACCCTTGCCCTTAGGGTTCGATCCCTTTAGGTCTTTATAGGAATTGTGAGCCTCAGCATACAGGTCAGCAGCCTCAGCAACGTTCTCAGCTTTAATCAGGTTACGTTCTCTGATGAATATTCGTATCTGATGGGGAAGAGCTGTCAGGAACTGGTCAGCAACCATGAAGTCTCTAAGAGATTCATAACTGTGATCAATTCCTGAACTCTCTATCCAAAAGTCGAACAAACGAAAGTGTGTTACCTGTAACTGCTGAAAGTTCTGGCCAGGCTTTAAGGTGGCATACCTGAAATCTTTCCTGTAAGAATTTGTGGTTTTTTGATATGCTTTAAGGATTGCCTTCTTCAGTAGGTTATAATTACATATGATATCCTGCGACAAAGTTGCTTAGATATTCAAAGCAGTACCAGAAAATAACATACCCAACCTAGTAGCCCAGGTGTCAGCAGGCCATTCACAGAGGGTAGCGGTATTTTCAAACCTGATAATGTATGAAGTAATGTCTTCACCTTCTGTGAAGGGAGGTAAATTAGGTGTTGGAATATGTGCACTAGCTGCATGATGTTCAATTACTCCTTCCTCTAATTGTTGTTGTGTAAAAGTTAACTTTTTATTCTCTAATTCAAGGCGAGATTTTTCGAGCTCGCGATCCTTTTCTCTCTCTATTAACTCGTGCTCTCAATCCTTTGCTCTTTCCTCAAGTTCTCTTAATTTAACTTGTTCCTCACGTAACTTAGCTTGTTCCTCACGTATCTTACCCTGTTCCTCACGTTCCCTAGCTCTTTCTTCACGATCAAGTCTATCACGCTCTTTTTGGTCTTCTCGTTCTCGTTCTAACTGTCTTTCTCGGATTTCTCTCTCAATTCTCTCTCTCTCCTTTTTCTCTTCTCTTTCGATTCTCTCTCTCTCCTTATTCTCTTCTCTTTCCCTTTCTAGCTGTCTTTCTTCTCTCTCAATTCTCTCTCCTTCAAGTCTTTCCTGGATCTTAGCACTAATGAAAGATTCTAAATTTTTCCCTGTTATTCCTAACTTGCTTCCAGCGTTCATCCAAAACTGGTATTCCTCCATGCTTGCAAGAATAACTTAAACTATCAGGGGAAATGAAATGGGTATTAAAGAAAACAGAGGGTTCAATTCCTGCTCCGCTCAAACTGTAAATAAATCAGAGGGCTCGATCCCTACTTCAATTAAACAATATGTATTAATGAAAACGAAGGGTTCTATGCCGGCTCCGAGCAAACAGTAAGTAGAATGGGGTCACTTGACCATCCAATCTTCTCACCAACAAATCAAGAGTGTCCTACGACAGTTCCCTTGATATAATAAAGAGCTCAATGAAACAAATTGTCACTGGAAAATCTCGGGTCCCTAGAGTCTAATCCTCCAAAGTGTTTCAAGCTCCAAAAGGTGGCAGAATTAAATATTATATCCTGCCTGACTTGACTTACAATAAATTGAGACTATAACAATCACCAAATCTTTTAAATACCTGTACCGTAGTCCTACCATAGAGAATGATTACTCATGGCTGGTGGTAACTGTCTGTGGTATGCAGCATTGAAGTTCCAGTGGTAGATTCGAGATGGAGTTGAATCTTGATTCAGTCGAGTTGATCCTGGCAAGGTCGCCACTTGTGAAAGCTTACTCAGCCCTGTAACAACTTCAGTCAGTATTACTCAGGCTGGCTCCTCCTCAGGAAAATTGAAGAATAGAAAAAGAAATAATAACAGACAAACATAAACGCTTTCTTATATAGAAAATATAAAATATAAAACACTTAAATATGAAATATTAATCCTACATTAAAGAAAATGAAAAATGAAAAATATAAATGATAACTGAATTCAACGCTAATATATATAGGGGTGTCTGGTGTTGGTGACACTGTGTGTTGTTGAAATCGTAGCCGTTGCTGATGATGGGGGGGAGGGTCGCAGGTGTTGGTTACGACCCACTGGCTAGTTCTTCACAGTATAGCCGTGAGTATTATATCCCAATGACAGGAAAGCAGGTTCTTTACCGCTGCAATGATGTGGGGTTACGTCCTGCAATTTCATACAGGTGCACAGGTAATTAAATCCAAAAAGGGGACGTCTCAGGACGTTAGTCCATCTCCATTCGTTCTTCTCGTTGATTGACAGGTGACCCTCTCTGTCATCCAAGAGTAGTGTTGGGAGCTGTGAGTCGAGTGATTTACTGTTTGACCAGAGCCCCACACGTCACCTTTCGAGGGGGGGGGAAGGAGGTGGGGAAGGGATAGTGGGAGCTAGACTGACCCTACCTTAACAAGCAGCCGGCAGTCAAACTATTGTTACCATATACTCCCTTGCTACTCCTATCTATTGAACTTTTCCCTCACACTCACTGCTGAGAATGCGAAATAAATCACTTGCTGTGTGTGTCATTGAGGTAAGTCTGTTTGTAAGGTGTCCCATGGCCTGGTAGGCAATGCTCTCGCTTCACACAGTGTCAATGGTTCGATCCCCAGCAAGGGTGAAAGATTGGATGTGTTTCCTTACACCTGTTGTCCTCGTTCACCTAGCAAGCAAGTAGGTACCTGGGTGTTAGTCAACTAGTGTGGGTCGCATCCTGGGGGGACAGGATTTAAGGACTGAAATGGGAATAAGACAAACAGTCCTCGATGATGCACTGACACTCTTGGGTTATCATGGGTGGCTAACAAATTAGGGTTAAAAATCCAAACAAAATCTTAAGAACATGGCCCCTATTTCATAATGTTTTAATTTGAGCAGCAGGATGATGTGGTCTTCTGTATTAAAATCATTTTTTTTTTTTTGGGGGGGATTGGTAAAAAGGCCAATTGAATATTTATGCTGGATATTTAGACAATTTGGAAGACTTTTAGATTTTGTAAGAACACAGTAAATGTTTATTGCATCACCCTGAGAGCTCACAGGTACTAGACCAGTACATTTAATAGAATTACCCAGGTGATAATGTATTCATTTGAAAGGCTGCTAGAATTAAAGGTAAATTGTTCAGAAATTAGTTTTTCTTGCAAACTTTTTTAAGAAAACAGGCCAGTTTTCTGCATGTATGGTATGCTGAGCACTTGCTGCGGTGTATAGCTAACCTCTTAAGTTATTTTTAACACAAGGGGGAGAAATATAAGCAAACCATACCATGGGCGGGGATAGAACTCGCGATCAGAGAGTTTCAGAACTCCAGACTATTGCATTAGGCACTGGACCAGCTAGCCACAATAAAATTCATCCAACTAGGTATATTTCTACATCATAGTAAAGTTAGCATAGGCATCACTGTTACCACAAATGCAAGTTTTTACAGACAAATCTCCAGTTAGCGTGGCTGTGGTGAACTCTAGCTCAAGCCCCCTCAAAGCCGTCAACATGACTCACGAAATCGTAATGACACGATTGCAAACAAACCATACTACGGGCTGGGATAGAACCCGCGATCAGAGAGTCTCAAAACTCCAGACCGTTACGTTAGCCACTGGACGGCTTTGAAGAGACCTGAGCTAGAGTTTGTCACGGCCATGCTAGCTGGAGATTCGTCTGTAAAAATTGCATTTGTGGTCACAGTGGGGCCTATGCTAACCTTCCTATGGTGTAGAAATATACCTAGTTGGATGAATCTTATTGTGGCTAGCTGGTCCAGTGGCTAACGTAATGGTCTGGAGTTTTGAGACTCTCTGATCGCGGGTTCTCTCCCTTCCCATGATATGGTTTGTTTGCAATTGTGTCATTAAGATTTCGTGAGTCGAGTCGGGGAGAAATATACAGGAGTAGACATGTTTACATATAAAACAATGGAGCCATGCATATACTGTATGATACTACATATGCACCAAAACAGTTTTTCCCCTCTAAGAAAACTCCTTAAGGTGTGTTTACATTCGTGAATCCTAATTGACAAAATTTTAGTTTTTGTGAGTCACGAAATCGTAATGACATGATTGCAAACAAACCATACCACAGGTGGGGATAGAACCTGTGCTCAGAGAGTTTTGAGACTGATCGCAGGTTCTATCTCCGCCCGTGTTATGGTTTGTTTAGTTTTTGTGGTGAATTTGTTAGAATCTATATTTTCTTTTCCAAGAATTTCAGCATTAATTCCTTAAGTCTCACATAGTGTAAAGAAATAAGACCACGTTAATTTTACAGCTCACTGCTCGCTGCCTAAAATTAAAAATCAGCTGAAGGGGATACAGTATTTTGAAATATTCAGTTCGCAATGCATGCATTTACTGGATCCATTTCTTTAACTTATTTTTTTTCCAGTTTATGACTTAAATTACCAGTGCTGTTAGAGCAACATTAAATATTAAGAAAGACTGTATTGTGCATCTGTTTGAACTTTCAATGCAATGTTGCAGCTCAAAATAAAAATTTTACTTATAATATTTAACTAGGTATTTTCATTCCATTTTTATTTTGTACCAGTACAGTGGAACCTCGACTTACAAGTGCCTCAACATATGAGTTTTTTGAGTTATGAGTCGTTGCTCAGTTGATTTTTTGCTTTGAGTTACGAGCCAAAATCCAAGTTACAGGAAGGCTCCAGAACACCATCACTAGTTGGCGTAGTGAACACCACAACATCTGCTCAGCAGTGCACGTGTTTACCTCACCGTGCAAGCATTTCTCTTGTGTTGTGCTTGTGTTTTGTGCAATTATTTTGCCAAATTTCTTTGTTCTTACCATGGGTCTAAGAAAGTAAGTGCTGAGAAGAAAAAGAGGATAATGTCCATTGAATTATAGAATGAAATCATAAACACGAGTGAGGTGTGTGGGTTGTGGACTCAGCCAGGCAGTACCAGCATAGTGCTTCTATGATATGTATGATACTAAAGCAGGAGGAGTCGATAAAGGCTATAGTGCCAGCCAAGGGCGTTACAATAATTTCTAAGCCACAGACCTTTGTCCACGAAAAGATGGAGAAGCTACTGTTGATGCGGTTGATGGAGAAGCACTTCACAAGAGATACTGTGACTGAGGGTCAATTAAGTTCAGCGATAAAGTGTAGCATTAAGAGTGTAGCAAGTAGCCTATCTTTTCTACCCTCCACCTCCCCCAGCATCTGTTCTCCAAGGTAAATACATACACTTTACAAAACCAGTTTATTTCTTTACATTCTCTCTTATGTTTTACAGGTTCACATTCCTTTATCCGAAATTCTGAAATTCGAAAAGTTCCAAAAACCAAAGTTTTTTCATGGAATGTGGAGCATCAGTCACTGACAGCCAGAGTGGCAGCCATCAGTTGTGTCTCAGCGCTTGTAGTGTTTACATGTGCGTCTGCTGTTCACTGATATTTTGTTTTTGCTTTTTATTTTGTGACTGTGTTTAATTTCACTGTGAAAATGTCAGAATGAGCTACAGATACCCCTATGGGTAACAGTGAGAAAAAGAACAGAAAGCATCTGACATTATTAATAGCGTAGAAAGTAGAGTTACTGCAGAAGCTTGATTGTGGTGTGTCAGTGTGGCATCTTACTGAAGAATATGGTGTTGGAACTACCACTGTTTATGATTGAAAGAAATGGTGTTAAATACAAATAAGCATAAGAATAGTAGTGATGATGATGACATTGTGAACACAGGTGAAAAAAAGTCCTCATAGACAATATGGTGAAAATGTGCAATCAGTTAAGTCTTTAAAAATGCCGTCAGTCATAGTGCTGCTTCATCACTTGAGAATCATGTTCCTGGTCTATAATTATCCCATTATTTCATTTATCAGTATACAGTGGACTTAAGAAATCGTAATGACACGATTGCAAACAAACCAAACCATACTCTATGACCGCGGGTTCAATCCCGGCCGGGGGTATGGTTTTTTATACAGTGGACCCTCACCTAACGATATTATTGGTACCCAAAAACGAATATTGTTAGGCGAGTTTTTTAGCATTAGCCGAGGCAAAATGTTAGCGTTAAAATGTATCGTTAGGCGAATTTAACGTTATGCGATGCATTCGTTAGGCGAGGGTCCACTGTATTACTTTATAAATAAACCGTACTAGTATTTGTAGTCTTTATTTATCCCACTTAGTGTGAGCATTCATATGTGTTTGCTGCAGTGTTAATGTTTAATTATGGAGTGCTGCCCTAGACCCCACCGTCATTCTGAAATTTGAAAATTTCTGAAATTCGAAACACTACTGGCCCCAAGGGTTTCGGATAAAGGAAAGTGTACCTGTACGTACTATATTATGTTTTTATACAATATTTCTTATTTATAAATACATTGTTTCAGTGTTTTCCTTATGAAACTAGTGATCTAGTGCAGTTAGCCTCACAAACACCGTTTTCAGAAGGGGAAGAATAGGAAGATATGGTCAGAGCAGGAGCGGGAGTGGCCGCCACCACTCGTCACATAATGACATATTTTATTCATTCTAGAGTATATATCATGTTTCTGTGTTATTTATATTGTTTATTATGTCATGTTAGATCAATTGTGATAGATAAATAAGCCGTAGAGTTGATATTAGCATCATATTGAAGTATTTTCTTTTGCCTCCCGAGAGCAGAAATTCCGCTGAACAGATTAATGGCATTTCAGTTAATTTCATTGAGGAAAATTAATTCGATATACAAGCAAATTGAGTTACGAACTAGGTCACGGAACGGATTAAACTCGTAAGTCAAGGTGCCACAGCATATACTAATGCTATTAGAGTCATATCTGAAGAAATATGAGTGCTAGCTCTTGACTCCTGAGTTAATTGGCAAGAAGCATGTGTTTCAGCACTTGCATCCTCTTCATTTCCCAATACTGCTGCTGTTCTTGAACCCAAAACAGTTTCTTATTGGAAAGAACCTTTTTCTGGGATTCCAATATGATGTCAGCTTTGTCAGTATAGTACAGTCATACCCTGCATTTCATCATTAATTGGTTCCAGGAACTGTGACGTAACCCAATTTTTGACATAAACTGGACATAATGTCTTAAAAATGTCTTAAAATGACAAACATGATAAAACTAAGCTGAAACTAAAACTAGCATAAATAACTCGCGTAAGAATATAACTGTTGTTTAATCTTAAAGAACACTAAAAGAGTAATGAGCACAAAAAATTATAATGTAGGTGACATTGCTGAGTGACGTAAAGTCGGACATAATGACATACACTGAAATGAAATTTACTGTAGAAAAGTGGTGTAAAGGTGAATTTGACGTAGGCCGAAGTGACGTAAGTGGGGTATGACTGTACTGTGCATTTCAAGTCGGCATTGATAGGTTCATGAACTTCTTGGGAATGTCTTGTATTGTATCTCAAGGCCATTGAAGCTATTGATACACTCAGGCCGGTGTTTTTTCCACACCATTCATGCTATAATGTGCCTTTTGATTTATTTTGTTTATATTTATTATTGCAGACCAGTTATCCAGAACAGAAAGTGGTGACAGTAGGACAATTTCGCATTGGTATGTGCCATGGCCATCAAGTAGTTCCCTGGGGAGATCCTGCAGCCCTTTCCCTCATTGCCAGACAGCTGGATGCTGACATCCTCATCTCAGGTCACACACACAAATTTGAAGCATTCGAAGCGGAATCTCGGTTCTTTATCAATCCTGGCTCAGCTACAGGATCTTACAGTGCTCTGGATGGGTAAGGTTCTTCTTAAAAATTAAGTATTTTTGTTTAATGGAAAAAGTATTTTCATGTTATTTTGTTCACTGTATTGGTGTTTTTCAGTTGTTACAGGTACGATACATTTTTTTTTCAACACACCATCTATCTCTCACCGAGGCAGGGTGAACTAAAGGAAAAACTAGTTTTCCTTTTTACATTTAGTAATTTATACAAGAGAAGGGGTTACTTAGGGTACGTTTATGTATAGTGTATAGCAAGAGTGTCATAAAAAGTTTTTTCTAGAAAATTTTTACCTTCGAAGAAGAGCTTAAAACATTTCTCTTTAATTCCTGCCACATGATACAGGTACAGAATGAGGAATATAATTATTTTATTTGTATTTATTTATTTGAGCATGATACAGTGTTTGTAAAGAGATGGGTGACATTTAGATGTGCATGCGGAAAGCTCCTTAGTATGCAGAGCATTTTGGGCAAACTTAAGACTAATATAGCAATAATTAATTTGATTTCTTTTATATATATGATCTCCAAGTGATTATATCATTAAATTTAGAAATTATGAGGAACACGAGAATTGAATAGCATATTAATACACTCTATATAACATTCATTGAGTTTAATTGTTTTAAGGATTGCAGTTTGGATTTTAATTACAGGTAATGAGGATTCTTGCATATTAATGCATTTTGAACACTTTCAGTATAATTAATAGTTGTCAGTGTGAATATTACAGATAATGGGAAAAAGAATATACAGTGGTACCCAAAGTTTCGTACAGCTCCTAACTCGAACAAATATGTAAGTGTATTATTGTAAGTGCTTTTGTAACTGTATTTTTGGGGGTCTGAAACAGACCACTCTAATTTACATTATTCCTTATGGGAATAAATTCGTTTGGTAAAGGCACTCGAACAGCCTTCTGGAATGAATTATGGCCAAAACTTTGGGTATCACTGTGTAGTTTTCCATGTACTTGTGGTAATGAGAATATGAATGTAGCCTCTCCTCACTTAATGACAGAGTTCCATTTCTAAAACCATGTCAGTAAACGAGTTCGTCGCTAAGCAAGGAGCATACTATGATGGTAGTGGATTTATGTCAACCATCTTTGATATTGTTTTAATGTCATCTTTGCACCATTTATAAAATTTTTAGTATATTTTTAAATGTTTATTTAGTATTGTACTGTACGTATATTGTAATAAGCAGGACAGAGGAAATCAGCTCTAATATACATTATTAAGGTATGCATACTGGTCAGCGAGCCTGATGTAAGTCTGAGTCATCGATAAACGAGTACGTCGCTAAGTGAGGAGAGGTTGTATATATGTAGTTTTATCATATTTAGCTATTCTTCTTTCTTTCAACACACCAGCCGTATCCCACCGAGGCGGGGTGGCCCAAAAGGAAAAACAAAAGTTTCTCCTTTCACATTTAGTAATATATACAGGAGAAGAGGTTACTAGCCCCTTGCTCCCGGCATTTTAGTCGCCTCTTACAACACGCATGGCTTACGGAGGAAGAATTCTGTTCCACTTCCCCATGGAGATAAGAGGAAATAAACAAGAATAAGAACTAGAAAGAAAATAGAAGAAAACCCAGAGGGGTGTGTATATATGTGCTTGTACATGTATGTGTAGTGTGACCTAAGTGTAAGTAGAAGTAGCAAGACGTACCTGAAATCTTGCATGTTCATGAGACAGAAAAAAGGACACCAGCAATCCTACCATCATGTAAAACAATTACAGGCTTTCGTTTTACACTCACTTGGCAGGACGGTAGTACCTCCCTGGGCGGTTGCTGTCTACCAACCTACTACCTATATTTAGCTATTGTTGGAATATATTAGAGAAAGAGGGTTGTTTTGTGGTAATTTTGAAAATGCTGACAGAGAAGTGTGGCTCTGGAGATTTCTGACATGGAGTTCCAGATTTTGGGTCCTTTTATGTACATTGAGGTTTTACAAAGATTAAACCGGACATTGGGTATGTCATAGAGATTTTTGTGTCTAGTACAGTATTATGTTTGTGGGTCCTGTTGCATCTATTAAGGAAGTGCTTCAGGTCAGGATTAATCTTAAAATTTATTGTTTTGTATATGTAGGATGCACAGTAATAAGAGTGAATGATTTGTATACTAAGTAGATTTAGGTCTTTGAAGAATGGGGTGGGAGTTGTTTGGCATTAGACTGTGTGATCGTTCGTACTGTGGCCTTTTGTTGAGTTATTTTTGGCCTAGGGGAATTTACTGTTGTGGATCCCCAGGTGCAGATAGCATAGGTGAGGTAGGTGCACATCAGTGAATAGTATAATGTAAGTAGTGTTGTTTGTGGAACATAATAATGCATCTTGGCGAGGATGCCAACTGTTTTGCACACTTATTTTGTGATGTGTTGGGTGTGGGTGTTGAATTTCAAGTTGCTGTCAAGGAACAGATCTAGAAGTTTTCTCTCATTATGTTTAGCTATAAGAGTATTGTTAATCGTGACGTTTAGTTGGACATTACTTGATCTTCTCCCAAACAGAAGGTTTTGTCAGTGTTAAATGAGAGTTCATTGGTAGCCATCCAGGTTGATATTTTTAAGAGCTCTTCATTAAATATGTTGTTAAGTGGTGAAAATTTGGGTGGGAGATGACAAAAGTTTCGTTGTTGGCAAAGAGAATAGGTCTCTGTTGCTGCGATACATTTGGAAGACTGTTGATGTTTTATTTTTTTATTATCACACTGGCCGGTTCCCACCAAGGCAGGGTGGCCCGAAAAAGAAAAACTTTCACCATCATTCACTCCATCACTGTCTTGCCAGAAGGGTGCTTTACACTACAGTTTTTAAACTGCAACATTAACACCCCTCCTTCAGAGTGCAGGCACTGTACTTCCCATCTCCAGGATTCAAGTCCGGCCTGCCGGTTTCCCTGAACCCCTTCATAAATGTTACTTTGCTCACACTCCAACAGCACATCAAGTATTAAAAACCATTTGTCTCCATTCACTCCTATCAAACACGCTCACGCATGCCTGCTGGAAGTCCAAGCCCCTCGCACACAAAACCTCCTTTACCCCCTCTCTCCAACCTTTCCTAGGCCGACCCCTACCCCGCCTTCCTTCCACTACAGACTGATACACTCTTGAAGTCATTCTGTTTTGCTCCATTCTCTCTACATGTCCGAACCACCTCAACAACCCTTCCTCAGCCCTCTGGACAACAGTTTTGGTAATCCCGCACCTCCTCCTAACTTCCAAACTACGAATTCTCTGCATTATATTCACACCACACATTGCCCTCAGACATGACATCTCCACTGCCTCCAGCCTTCTCCTCGCTGCAACATTCATCACCCATGCTTCACACCCATATAAGAGCGTTGGTAAAACTATACTCTCATACATTCCCCTCTTTGCCTCCAAGGACAAAGTTCTTTGTCTCCACAGACTCCTAAGTGCACCACTCACTCTTTTCCCCTCATCAATTCTATGATTCACCTCATCTTTCATAGACCCATCCGCTGACACGTCCACTCCCAAATATCTGAATACATTCACCTCCTCCATACTCTCTCCCTCCAATCTGATATTCAATCTTTCATCACCTAATCTTTTTGTTATCCTCATAACCTTACTCTTTCCTGTATTCACCTTTAATTTTCTTCTTTTGCACACCCTACCAAATTCATCCACCAATCTCTGCAACTTCTCTTCAGAATCTCCCAAGAGCACAGTGTCATCAGCAAAGAGCAACTGTGACAACTCCCACTTCATGTGTGATTCTTTATCTTTTAACTCCACACCTCTTGCCAATACCCTCGCATTTACTTCTCTTACAACCCCATCTATAAATATATTAAACAACCACGGTGACATCACACATCCTAGTCTGAGGCCTACTTTTACTGGGAAATAATTTCCCTCTTTCCTACATACTCTAACTTGAGCCTCACTATCCTCGTAAAAACTCTTCACTGCTTTCAGTAGCCTACCTCCTACACCATACACCTGCAACATCTGCCACATTGCCCCCCTATCCACCCTGTCATACGCCTTTTCCAAATCCATAAATGCCACAAAGACCTCTTTAGCCTTATCTAAATACTGTTCACTTATGTGTTTCACTGTAAACACCTGGTCCACACACCCCCTACCTTTCCTAAAGCCTCCTTGTTCATCTGCTATCCTATTCTCCGTCTTACTCTTCTTCTTTCTTTCAATAATAACTCTACCATACACTTTACCAGGTATACTCAACAGACTTATTCCCCTATAATTTTTGCACTCTCTTTTGTCCCCTTTGCCTTTATACAAAGGAACTATGCATGCTCTCTGCCAATCCCTAGGTACCTTACCTTCTTCCATACATTTATTAAATAACTGGGATGCTTAAATGTGTGTGGATGTAGTGCGGATGACAAGAAACAGATGATTGCTGATGTTATGAATGAAAAGAAGTTGGATGTCCTGGCCCTAAGCGAAACAAAGCTGAAGGGGGTAGGGGAGTTTCAGTGGGGGGAAATAAATGGGATTAAATCTGGAGTATCTGAGAGAGTTAGAGCAAAGGAAGGGGTAGCAGTAATGTTAAATGATCAGTTATGGAAGGAGAAAAGAGAATATGAATGTGTAAATTCAAGAATTATGTGGATTAAAGTAAAGGTTGGATGCGAAAAGTGGGTCATAATAAGCATATATGCACCTGGAGAAGAGAGGAATGTAGAGGAGAGAGAGAGATTTTGGGAGATGTTAAGTGAATGTATAGGAGCCTTTGAACCAAGTGAGAGAGTAATTGTGGTAGGGGACCTGAATGCTAAAGTAGGAGAAACTTTTAGAGAGGGAGTGGTAGGTAAGTTTGGGGTGCCAGGTGTAAATGATAATGGGAGCCCTTTGATTGAACTTTGTATAGAAAGGGGTTTAGTTATAGGTAATACATATTTTAAGAAAAAGAGGATAAATAAGTATACAAGATATGATGTAGGGCGAAATGACAGTAGTTTGTTGGATTATGTATTGGTAGATAAAAGACTGTTGAGTAGACTTCAGGATGTACATGTTTATAGAGGGGCCACAGATATATCAGGTCACTTTCTAGTTGTAGCTACACTGAGAGTAAAAGGTAGATGGGATACAAGGAGAATAGAAGCATCAGGGAAGAGAGAGGTGAAGGTTTATAAACTAAAAGAGGAGGCAGTTAGGGTAAGATATAAACAGCTATTGGAGGATAGATGGGCTAATGAGAGCATAGGCAATGGGGTCGAAGAGGTATGGGGTAGGTTTAAAAATGTAGTGTTAGAGTGTTCAGCAGAAGTTTGTGGTTACAGGAAAGTGGGTGCGGGAGGGAAGAGGAGCGATTGGTGGAATGATGATGTAAAGAGAGTGGTAAGGGAGAAAAAGTTAGCATATGAGAAGTTTTTACAAAGTAGAAGTGATGCAAGGAGGGAAGAGTATATGGAGAAAAGGAGAGAGGTTAAGAGAGTGGTGAAGCAATGTAAAAAGAGAGCAAATGAGAGAGTGGGTGAGATGTTATCAACAAATTTTGTTGAAAATAAGAAAAAGTTTTGGAGTGAGATTAACAAGTTAAGAAAGCCTAGAGAACAAATGGATTTGTCAGTTAAAAATAGGAGAGGAGAGTTATTAAATGGAGAGTTAGAGGTATTGGGAAGATGGAGGGAATATTTTGAGGAATTGTTAAATGTTGATGAAGATAGGGAAGCTGTGATTTCGTGTATAGGACAAGGAGGAATAACATCTTGTAGGAGTGAGGAAGAGCCAGTTGTGAGTGTGGGGGAAGTTCGTGAGGCAGTAGGTAAAATAAAAGGGGGTAAGGCAGCTGGGATTGATGGGATAAAGATAGAAATGTTAAAAGCAGGTGGGGATATAGTTTTGGAGTGGTTGGTGCAATTATTTAATAAATGTATGGAAGAGGGTAAGGTACCTAGTGATTGGCAGAGAGCATGCATAGTTCCTTTGTATAAAGGCAAAGGGGATAAAAGAGAGTGCAAAAATTATAGGGGGATAAGTCTGCTGAGTATACCTGGCTGGTCTAGTGGCTAGCGCGACGGGCTGGAGTTTTGAGACTCTATGACCGCGGGTTCAATCCCGGCCGGGGGTATGGTTTATTTGCAATCGTGTCATTACGATTTCTTAAGTCATGTTGACGGCAGTGAAGGGACTTGAGCTAGAGTTCGCCACGGCCACGCTAGCTGGAGATTCGTCTGTAAAAACTTGCATTTGTGGTCACAGAGGTGCCTGTGCTAACTTTCCTATGGTGTAGAAATATACCTAGTTGGATGAATCTTATTGTGGCTGGCTGGTCTAGTGGCTAGCGCGACGGGCTGGAGTTTTGAGACTCTATGACCGCGGGTTCAATCCCGGCCGGGGGTATGGTTTATTTGCAATCGTGTCATTACGATTTCTTAAGTCATGTTGACGGCAGTGAAGGGACTTGAGCTAGAGTTCGCCACGGCCACGCTAGCTGGAGATTCGTCTGTAAAAACTTGCATTTGTGGTCACAGAGGTGCCTGTGCTAACTTTCCTATGGTGTAGAAATATACCTAGTTGGATGAATCTTATTGTGGCTGGCTGGTCTAGTGGCTAGCGCGACGGGCTGGAGTTTTGAGACTCTATGACCGCGGGTTCAATCCCGGCCGGGGGTATGGTTTATTTGCAATCGTGTCATTACGATTTCTTAAGTCATGTTGACGGCAGTGAAGGGACTTGAGCTAGAGTTCGCCACGGCCACGCTAGCTGGAGATTCGTCTGTAAAAACTTGCATTTGTGGTCACAGAGGTGCCTGTGCTAACTTTCCTATGGTGTAGAAATATACCTAGTTGGATGAATCTTATTGTGGCTGGCTGGTCTAGTGGCTAGCGCGACGGGCTGGAGTTTTGAGACTCTATGACCGCGGGTTCAATCCCGGCCGGGGGTATGGTTTACCTGGTAAAGTGTATGGTAGAGTTATTATTGAAAGAATTAAGAGTAAGACGGAGAATAGGATAGCAGATGAACAAGGAGGCTTTAGGAAAGGTAGGGAGTGTGTGGACCAGGTGTTTACAGTGAAATATATAAGTGAACAGTATTTAGATAAGGCTAAAGAGGTCTTTGTGGCATTTATGGATTTGGAAAAGGCGTATGACAGGGTGGATAGGGGGGCAATGTGGCAGATGTTGCAAGTGTATGGTGTAGGAGGTAGGTTACTGAAAGCAGTGAAGAGTTTTTACGAGGATAGTGAGGCTCAAGTTAGAGTATGTAGGAAAGAGGGAAATTATTTCCCAGTAAAAGTAGGCCTTAGACAAGGATGTGTGATGTCACCGTGGTTGTTTAATATATTTATAGATGGGGTTGTAAGAGAAGTAAATGCGAGGGTCTTGGCAAGAGGCGTGGAGTTAAAAGATAAAGAATCACACACAAAGTGGGAGCTGTCACAGCTGCTCTTTGCTGATGACACTGTGCTCTTGGGAGATTCTGAAGAGAAGTTGCAGAGATTGGTGGATGAATTTGGTAGGGTGTGCAAAAGAAGAAAATTAAAGGTGAATACAGGAAAGAGTAAGGTTATGAGGATAACAAAAAGATTAGGTGATGAAAGATTGAATATCAGATTGGAGGGAGAGAGTATGGAGGAGGTGAATGTATTCAGATATTTGGGAGTGGACGTGTCAGCGGATGGGTCTATGAAAGATGAGGTGAATCATAGAATTGATGAGGGGAAAAGAGTGAGTGGTGCACTTAGGAGTCTGTGGAGACAAAGAAATTTGTCCTTGGAGGCAAAGAGGGGAATGTATGAGAGTATAGTTTTACCAACGCTCTTATATGGGTGTGAAGCATGGGTGATGAATGTTGCAGCGAGGAGAAGGCTGGAGATGTCATGTCTGAGGGCAATGTGTGGTGTGAATATAATGCAGAGAATTCGTAGTTTGGAAGTTAGGAGGAGGTGCGGGATTACCAAAACTGTTGCCCTGAGGAGGGCAGGGTGGCCTGAAAAAGAAAAACTTTCACCATCATTCACTCCACCACTGTCTTGCCAGAAGGGTGCTTTACACTACAGTTTTTAAACTGCAACATTAACACCCCTCCTTCAGAGTGCAGGCACTGTACTTCCCATCTCCAGGACTCAAGTCCGGCCTGCTGGTTTCCCTGAATCCCTTCATAAATGTTACTTTGTTCACACTCCAACAGCACGTCAAGTATTAAAAAACCATTCGTCTCCATTCACTCCTATCAAACACTCTCACACATGCCTGCTGGAAGTCCAAGCCCCTTGCACACAAAACCTCCTTTACCCCCTCCCTCCAACCTTTCCTAGGCTGACCCTTACTCTGCCTTCCTTCCACTACAGACTGATACACTCTTGAAGTCATTCTGTTCTGCTCCATTCTCTCTACATGTCCGAACCACCTCAACAACCCTTCCTCAGCCCTCTGGACAACAGTTTTGGCAATCCCGCACCTCCTCCTAACTTCCAAACTACGAATTCTCTGCATTATATTCACACCACACATTGCCCTCAGACATGACATCTCCACTGCCTCCAGCCTTCTCCTCTCTGCAACATTCATCACCCATGCTTCACACTCATACAGGAGCGTTGGTAAAACTATACTCTCATACATTCCCCTCTTTGCTTCCAAGGACAATTACTTATATATTTGCAAAAATATATAAGTAATTTTGTCATATAATTACTGTAGCAACAGTTGCATATTGTTGTCAGAGTTTGTCATGGTTCTGTTACCCAAGTTGATTCCTGGTATAAAGATTAAACGTAACAAGTTTTACTCTATTGCAATCTCCTATTCTTCTTATAAGTGTGTCCATGCAATGCTCCTGAGTTATATTAAGAGTTGACAGTAAAGTACTAAAAAAAATGGCTACAGTGCCACTATTCTAATGCTTTGAAGCTCTATTATTCATATTATTCTCTTCCTTTCCAGAGAGATCACACCATCATTCGTGCTAATGGATATTCAGAGCTCCACAGTCGTCACCTACGTTTATCAGCTGGTTGGGGATGAAGTCAAAGTGGAAAGAATAGAGTACAAAAAAGCCAATTAGGCATTTTTTTTATTGAAGCATGTGATAAGCAGCATGTTAAATCAAACAGCATCACCACACAAACATTATGAAACAACTATAAGTCTGTGCTGCTGTTTTAAGTATTTATGTTAAATCTTCAGTGTGGCAGGTCTCTCATGCAGGGTTCAAGAGGCATGGGTAGATTACACCATATACTTTGATCTGTATATTATTCATTACATAACATTTAATTAAATGGAAATTTACTTTGTCATTTATTACTCAATTCCCAGTGAAGTGGGATTGATCACTCAATGATATAGCTATTGCTGATAAAAGGAATTATTTTTTTAAATTTCTCAAGGTATTAATTTTTTATGCAGTGGTGGGTAGTGTAAAATGCCAGGGTATAATATGAAGTTTATTTGCATGCATAGCTATTTAGAGAAGGAGCATATATATGTTGACTAGAAAACCATCTTAGGTACATCTGCCTTAAATATTTTTTAATACCTACTGAAGCTCATGTTTAAGATTACAGCAAAGCCTCAATTAGTACAAATAATGAATCCTGCTAATCTCATTTATTGAATTCATACTATTTTAAGTTGTTATAACAAAGTATGGTAATTGGTCCCACTCCAATGAAAATAGAGTATTTAATGAAATTTTTAATATATTACCAGTAGATAATCAAAATGTATTTCTTATTCGTTTATTATAAACAAAAATATTTTAGTAGGCTAGGCAGAACTGTTTTCTCCAAGTCTTCATACATGTGCTTGTATTTGTTGAAAACTTTATCTGTATCTTGGCAGACTTGCATGCTTTGAGGGTCAGCATCCCTAACCTCTCGTTTTAAAACTTCCAGACCTTGAAATATTTTCTTGCAATCTTTGATGGTGAATGCCTTCATTTGCACATTGTCTAATTCTTCAGATACATACTATTGATCTAAATTAAGGTCTCCATCAGTCATTTCTTGCAGCATGATTCAGGCAAGTCATGGACATTTGTAGAGTTCAGTTCATCAAAACTGAGCTGCCTCCATTGTCTTTTTCTTCAACAACAGCTGTCACTGTCTGCACTGGCAGACTCGCCAGTAATTTTAACATTATGCAGTTTTTTATTTTTAAAATGGTCAAACAAACCATTACTTGCAATAAAAATTTCTTCAGTTTCTGCATGAACTCTTTTCTTTAACCCTTTCAGGGTTTCGGCCGTACTAGTACGGCTTACGCATCAGGGTTTTTGACGTACTAGTATGCCTAAATTCTAGCGCCCTCAAATCTAGTGAGAGAAAGCTGGTAGGCCTACATATGAAAGAATGGGTCTATGTGGTCAGTGTGCGCGGTATAAAAAAAAATCCTGCAGCACACAGTGCGTAATGAGAAAAAAAAAAAAAAACTTTGACCGTGTTTTTGGATTAAACCAGCGACTTTGCACTGTATTTTCGTATGGTATTTATTGTTGTATTCTAGTTTTCCTGGTCTCATTTTATAGAATGGAAGACATATTACAGAAAATGAGGTGATTTTGACTGGTTTTACAAAGAAAACTACCTTGAAATTGTGCTCAAAGTAGCAGAAATGTTCGATTTTTACCCAAGTTCAAAAGTAAAATTGTGCTATGTGTTCAATACACGTCAACTGGTTAGTCTAATATTCTTTCACAAGTACGCTGATATTTATACCATTTCTACACCAATGCAGTAGTCTGCATAACAGTAAATCTTATTTTTTTGTGAGAATAAAAATTCAAAGTGGAAAGCAAAAGAATGTAAGAGGGGCATGGGGACATGACTAATGAACAGAGGAAATGCTATTTTAGTGCCAGGAATGTCTTTCTTGTTTATTCTGGACCCTATTCGGAAATTGGCATCTTTTGAAATTTGTGTGAAATTGGCTAAATTCCGACCACTGTACTGGCTAGTTGAAATTGGTAAATGGGTGGTTTCTTGTACTCATTCGATAGAAAAAATGGAGTTCTAACGAAATAGTTATGATTTTTGTCGATAAGTACACTGGAATTGGCCGAAAATAGGGCTCAAAGTGGGCAAAATCACCGATGCATAAATATTGTCGAGACCGCTAACTTTGCGAGAGCATAATTCCTTAAGTTTTCCATCAAATTTCATACTTTTGGTGTCATTATGATTGGGAAAAGATTATCTGTCTTCATAATTTTTTTTTTTTTTTTTTTTTTTTTGAAATTTGGCCGACCCTGACAACAAATCTCTGAGAGGGCCTGTCGACCCTGAAAGGGTTAATTACCATAAAGAGACTAAGCTTTTGTTTGAATTGCTTTTTGCTAAGAGTAATACATTTTTGGTTGCAGTCTTGTACTCTCACAGATAATCACTCCATTTCTTTCATTGTAATGTTTGTTTCTAGTAGTAGTTAGCAAGCCCCAAAAAGCTAATACAACTGTACCCTTATCTTTTATTTCATCTGTGTGTTTTATAGCATTACGTTCCATAGATTCATGCATTCCAACATCTCTGCCTATTTTAGAGATGCTATCACCCTGTGCATGTCACTATTACATCAATTTTTTTGCCCTTATAAGCCCCCCCCCCCCTTTTTTTTTTTTTTTTTTTTTTTTGCCCTTGCATTATTTAGACTAATTATTCTTGTATTTGTCCACATTAGCTAAGGGCAGTTTTAAAAAAAATTAAAATACAGTACGTGTATAGGATAATCTATGGTACATCTCTACGTGACACTGGGCAGAGCCATGCTCACTGGGCAAGTGGGGTGAGCAGTACACTCATACTGTACTAACCAAATTTTGACATATTAAATAAGGTCTGGTATTTTATAATTTGTTCCAAATTGAATTGCGTGCTATTCAAATTTGTACTAATCAAGGCTTTAGTGTACACTTTCTTTAATATTATATGTATCTGAAAGCAGTTTAAAATTATAGTCCAAGAAAAAATTTTCACGATAGTTGGCTTATAAGAATACAGACAAAAACCAGAGAATAAAAAATAGTGGTGGAAGAAAAGCAAAATGTACTGTACTAGAGTTAAGGCTGATGTGTGGTCTAGTGGCCAGTTTTAGGATTGATTTGCCACGAGTTTGAATACTCTTCATTTCCTGCTGTGTTAGAGGACATTTTCACTTACTGCACCCACTGAGTTAATTTTTCAAGGGGTTTCTGTATCCACAGTAATTTAAACTTATCCCCACTGCAGTACTAAGAGCGATTTAGCATTTTTTGGTCACTCAGTCTAAAGAAAAACTTAGCAATAGTTGCATAATTTTTTTTTTTTTTTTTTGGGTTATAGTAGTTTCCTCAAGGGGACCATTTTGATTGGGTACTGTCCTTCATTGCATTATTTAACTTAAAACTATGTGCATAGGGTATAATTTTTTATAAATTTTTTTTAGTTATCATTTACTGATGACTGTTTTCTATACCTTTTTATGTAATTGACTTTTTGGTTGTTTACCTGTTTATTCTTCCTTCATTTTCCCTTAATCATCCTGAAAAGTGTTTTGACAATTTTTACTGCTATGTACAAATTGATATCATTAAAATGGAGTCTGTATTAAACTAATTATAATATTCTAAACTTTCTCATCTTTGAAGAGGAATATGATTGAGATATATATATATATAGCATATTTGCTTAAGGAAGATCTATCTACAGTATAAACATTACAGTACTTGGAAAATCTGTAGGGGATCATAATTCCCTTTTGTTAACCACATACTTCTCCCTCTTATAAGGAAGAGCAGATTATGATGATGTATGCAGTATAGATATACAAATTATATCTGGTGTTGGCTGATACAACATGTAGGCCAATAAAATATACAAAGATTTTTTTTTCATAAAAAAGGGTTTTATTTCTTCAGAATTAACTAAATTACTTTAATAAATATGGCTTAATTATGGCAATATTTTTACTGGATTGATTTACAGTGTGACAATGGTATTCTACAAAATTGGAGCTGCTCTTCCCTGTCTTGAATCATGCCTGAAGAAAGCTCATTGACCATCACTCACTCCATAGTTGCCTTTCCAAAAGGACATGTAGAATTATGTAAAATTTTCATCCTGTTTGAATGAATAGTTTAAAAAGATTTAAAATATGTATTCTGCATAATAATTTGTCTCGTCACATTGGTGCTCGGAAGTTGGTTGCATGAAGCTCATGAAATGTGCATAAAGGGAAAAAAATCACTTGCATAATGAAATAAAGCATGGCATTGCCTGAGATACATGATGTATGACTGGACTGACATGTTTTTTCATAAATACATTAACAAATTAATTTGATTAAACTAGAATGAAGCATACAGGATTTTCCTAGCTTACACATGCTCCAGGCTATGACCACCCTCACAAATACTAAACCATTTAAATTCTTACACTTGCAAATTTTCAGTACAAATGATAAGACATAACTATCCTTTGTACTACAGGTTGAGTATTCCTTATCCAAAATAATGAAATTTGAAAAGCTCCGAAATCTGAAGCTTTTTTTTTTTTTTTGAGCACTGATACGATGCCACAAATGGAAAATCCTTTCAGCTCTGGAGAGGTTACCAGGCATTGTGCAAGTCTCTCCATACCCAGACAGATGTGACGTGACCTCATGTACCCTGATTGAGGCTCTGATGGTCTGTTCATGCCAGTTTATAAACATCTGTCATTGCCAGACCTATGTGCATTAATATTATTAATCATAGCTAACCACTAAATACTACATACATTACTCACTGTGATTACTGTGTTTAGTGCTTTTCTTTGCCCTGTGTTGTCAAGATATTTTTGAGTGTAAAAATGGTAACACCGATGGGAAAAAATAGTGTATAATAGCTTTTAATCAAAATAGAGCATCACAGGTGGAGACAGTCTGCCAGTATTTACTGTAACAGCTGATGCTGTTTAGCGCTTCTTTTTGATTATAATACAGTGGACCCCCGGTTAACGATTTTAATCCGTGCAAGAGGGGTAATTGTTATGCGAAATAATCGTTATGTGAATGAATTTTCCCCATAAGAAATAATGGAAATAAAATTAATCCGTGCAAGACACCCAAAAGTATGAAAAAAAAATTTTTTTACCACATGAAATATTAATTTTAATACACACAAACTGAAAAAGGCATGCACACTTACATGACACTTACTTTTATTGAAGATCTGGTGATGATTGATGGGATGGGAGGAGGGGAGAGCATTATCTTCTTACTGTTTAGAAGGGGAATCCCCTTCCATTACGACTTGAGGTAGCAAGTCCTTTTCCGGGGTTACTTCCCTTCTTCTTTTAATGCCACTAGGACCAGCTTGAGAGTAACTGGACCTCTGTCGCACAACAAATCTGTCCATAGAGCTCTGTACCTCCCGTTCCTTTACGATTTGTCTAAAATGGGCCACAACATTGTCATTGAAATAGTCACCAGCACGGCTTGCAACAGCTGTGTCAGGGTGATTTTCATCCATAAAGGTTTGCAGTTCAACCCACTGTGCACACATTTCCTTAATCTTTGAAGTAGGCACAATGGATTCCACAACTGGCATAGGCTTCTCAGGGTTAGCCCCAAACCCTTCAAAATCTTTCTTAATTTCCATACTAATTCTCACCCTTTTTACCACAGGGTTGGCACTAGAAGCTTTCTTGGGGCCCATGGTCACTTATTTTCCAGAAACAGCACCGAAAACACTGTAATAATACGAAATACTCCGAGTGTATGCTTGGATGTTACCGCGGAGGCTGGCTCGTAAACAATGGGACGGGCGGCACATGTGAGGCTGGCTGAGGGCACATTGGACGCGTCTCGGACGAAAATCGGTGAGCGGGTTTTTAATCGGTATGCGCGGCAAAAATTTTGCGATAAAAGTAAGCGGTATGCGGAAAAATCGCTATGTGATGCCATCATTATGCGGGGGTCCACTGTAATCTGCCGTGCTGTGCTACTTTCATTAAAACATATTTTTACTAAAAATAAAACCATCTTCAGGTGTAGATATTCCCATCCCCAAGCTATCATATTCCAAAATCTGTAAAGTTTGAAATCTGACACACTTCTGGCCCCAAGCAATTCAAATAAGGTATACTCAACCTGTACTGATTTCTATAAAATACTGAAACACCAGGAATGCAACTTGTTAGCAAGTTGGGGACTGTTTTGTTTATATTATGTTTTATTTATATTATCTGGCTACTGCTGTAAAGCAAAAATCACTGTAAAATGAATCATTGCCTTTTTTTCACTTTCAAATTTACATAAAAGCCTGATATATTTACACTATCATATATTAAGTGAGTACTATAGCTATGCCTAAAAAATGCGCATACAGTGCACACATTACATACCTTAAAATATTTTCTTCTTTAGCTTATAGTGAATATATTTATTGTAGGAAATCTGAATAAATGAAGAATGGGTATAGTCAAAAACCACTGTATTAGTGAAAAACTAAAGTGAAGCGCTGTTTGCCTGTATATTAACTAAATATGCTCAACCTGCATGGGTCACAAAACTGATATTTTTAATAACACTACAGAACTGTACTAAAGACAGAGTTCAAAACTTCTTTGATGTCTCCTGGTTCATCTTGTGTAAACTTTTCTAGTATGTACGTGATCTTTGTGTTCCTGCACACTAACCCCCTCATTTGTTTAGCACTTCTTTGTGAATAAAATAATCTCGAGTGTCCTCTTGGTACCTTCCAGCATTGTCCAAGTCATTATGTTGGACAGTTTCTGAAATCTACAATTGCTTGTTAATCTTCATTCTTATGTTTTTATAGTGTAAATAAGGAAAGTATGATTTACTACATTGTAGAAATTTTACACACTGTTCTTCCATCAAATGGGTGCCTTAATGCTGGTAAAGGGATCTTGATCAAAGGAATTGGATCTATTCTCTTGAGTCAAACCTAACTACCTCTGTTTCCAAGGCATTCTATGATCCCTATGGGTTTAACACTTTTCCATAGATATAATAATGAAGGGCTCTTGATTCAAGAAATTGGCACTAGCCTTGTTTGGATTAACCTTGATTGCCAACCATTCCCCAGGCACTGACCACTATGGGTTTAATGCTTCCCTTTGATTATATTAATGGTAATAATCCTATTCCCTCCAGGTGCTGCTTGATCCTAACGAGTTCAGCACTTTACTACAAATATAACACTAGCCTACAAAATTTAACAAGTTCAGAGAGCAAATTGGTGTTTTAAGCTAAGATTGATGCACTGATAACAAATCTGATCTTATTTAGTCTATCATGTAAGGCTCTTTTGAGATCTTATGATCAGTATTTTGGCTTGTTTTAAGAATCTCATGATACTCATTACTTAACAATCACAGGAATTTTTTTATGCATATAAAGCCATAAAGCTGATCACATTTCCATGATATCTCTTCTCTAAGATGGTTATGTTATTGTGAAATTATTCAGTGCATTCGTTATTAACTGCACCAAGGTTTGGCAGGAAAAATTAAAGTTGAGAATAGAGGAAATGAATTTTGAGAATCTGACATCTCGGTATATATATACTGTTAAAAGCTCTTCTACAATAGTTCTGTGATCATCAGTGATGACTCCCCAAGAGACATGCACAAGTGTTCTTGAATGCCACTCATGCAGCTCAGCATCTTTGAGACTTTTGTTAAAACGAGGATCATTTAATAACTTCCTGGTGTGAGGTCTGACAAAGATTCATTCTTTTAGTTTGGTGTCACTAACTTTGGAAAACTTCTCCCTTAGGTAGATGAACCCTGCCTCATATGATTCTAGAGTTGGCCTTATACATTGAATGCATCTTAATTGTACCACAGGTACAGGTAGCAGCAGTACTTTGTCAATTCACCTTGCAATTCCAGTATAAGCTTATAATTTTTAGGTCACCACAGGTTTTCAACTCAAACTTCTCAGAGTAGTGACAAGTTTGTGCATTGTTTCATTTTTCTTTTAAGCCTCTAGCAAGAGCTAAGGGCAGACCTGGTAGCGCTGCAGTAACTGATTCTTCCAGTTTAAAATTCCTAGGCTTTTCTGTTGCTTTCTAAACAAAATGATTCTTGTGTCTGGGTGCAGTTAATTCCAATTGGCACAATCTTGACCCAAGTGGCTCTAACTGTTCCTTGGATAAATTAAGATAGCATGAAGATCGTTAAGGTCACTGAGTTCCTAGATGTGCTTCCTGGTTGTCAGCTCCAGCTGGTTCAAACTGGGAATATGAATTAGTGGTTTTATCATCCCAGGGAAATATAGTTTTACAGGATGGTAGTACCAGAACGGAGATCCTCTGAATGTTCAACTGGTCTGACTGCAAGACCAGCACTGTATGACCCTGGTGGGTTTAGTGCTTAGTTTTGATCATAATGATTTCAAAAGGAATATCTGGATATGTTGTTTTGGATTTTTTTTTTTTTTTTGGTGAAAATCCCAATGCACTCGTGATACAAAAAAAAATAAAACTGTGTGATCCTTCGGTTCCCTTATACCATTGAGATTGCAAATGGCATACATGACTTCCTTCCAGCAAACCACTCACCAGTCATACAGCAATGATGAGGTACCCACATCTTGTCCTGATTTCCGACCTTCATTCCTGAGTAGTGAAAACAGGCATTTTTCACGAGAGGCATGGTGTTTCATCTCTGCTTTGTCAGGGTAAAGCTGCCGCATCATATAAACATTACTGTTGTTGAAGCAACCACGAAGCATTGTAAGCATGTAACCTGAGAATCAAAAATATGTGTACCATTAACTCTGAAACAGAGAAAACATATAATCCATGAGTAATAAAACAATCTCAGATTTGCAAAAAAAAAAAAAAAAACACCCACTAGCACTAATACTGAAAAATTATAGCTAAAAGTGCTGTATAGCCCTTGTGGCTTAGCGCTTCTTTTTTATAATAATAATAATAATAATAATATAGCTAAAAATAGTGGACTGCATTTTATTTAAAAATGTATACATGTTACAAAATTAGGTGATAAATAACAAAAAAAAAAAAAAGCACAATACCGTGACTGGTGATAAATAATTGTAGGTGATAAATAATTGAAATTCTGTGGAAAGCCCATGGTTCTATGGTACATTTACATGGTGGTTAATTTTGAGGTTTTGTGGTGCATAAACAGAATTATGGGATCATTAAATGGTTATGCCAGTGGATAAATACCAAAAGGTGCATGTCCATTAATGTATTTATACTGCGAGTATGCTTTAATTCCTTCTCTAAATGGAGATTCTTAGATGCCAATGAGGGACTCTTAATCCAAGTAACTGAACATAACCTTCCTGTATTTACTCAAACTTGATGGCTTTCCATTTCCCTAGATACTGTATGACCTATACAGATTTAGAGCTCTGCTCATGAATGTAATAACAGTAAATACTTAGTCCCTATTTTAGGAAATTATAGTGTGTAAAATGCCTTAAATAATGTATCAGTGAACATAAAAGCTCTTGCCGAAGGTCAATTTAAGCAGTACCTGCATGCACCATGCATTACAACATTCACAATTATGACATTTAATTCCAGATTATTATTATTATAATAAAAAAGAAGCGCTAAGCCACAAGGGCTATACAGCGCTGCAGGGTAGGGAAGGAAGCGAGGGTATAGGATAAGAGAGAGAGAGGAGGGATGATCAGTAGGTTACAGAAAACAGCGGGGCAGGGGATAGTACCGGGGTAGAGGGTAGCAAGAGATTGAAGTAGAAAGGGCTGAAGGTATCAGAATTTATGAAGTAAGTCGGTTATTGTCAAAAAGTCAATGAGAGAGTCTGGATGAAAGGTGGGTCCATCAGCGAGAAGGGAAGGTAGAGAGAGAGCAGCAGAGCGAAGACGACGACGGAGGTAAATTCTGCATGCTCGTTGATAAAGTGGGCAGTCCAACAGAATGTGGCTGACTGATAATGGAACTTGGCAATTCTCACAGAGAGGAGCAGGGCGCCTCTCCATGAGATATCCATGAGTAAGACGAGTATGGCCAATGCGAAGACGGGAGAGAGTAGTCTCCCAACCTCGACACTGGTGATAAGAAGACGGCCAGTAACCTATACTCGGTTTAATAGATTGAAGTTTGTTGCCGAGCATAGTAGACCAACGTTGTTGCCAATGGGTGTGAAGTTGGGAAGATATTGCAGCAAAATAGTCTGTAAATGGAATACCTCTACATGAAACTGGTAGGTCATGTACTGCTGACCGTGCAGCAGTGTCTGCCTGTTCATTGCCCTGTACGTCAACATGACCAGGGACCCAACAAAAAACAATATCTTTATGCTTGGTAAAGATGCGGCGTAGCCAAAGTTGGATATGGAGGACTAAGGGGTGAGGTGTATCAAATTTCTGTATAGCCTGTAAAGCACTAAGGGAGTCTGAGACAACCACAAATGATGACACAGGCATAGATGCAATACGGATAAGTGCTGTAAGGATGGCATACAATTCAGCAGTAAAAATACTAGCCGAAGATAGTAAATGCCCTTGTATGACGCTGTCCGGAAACACTGCTGCAAATTCTACGCCGTCAGAAGACTTAGAGCCATCTGTGTACACAGCAATGGCATGAGAATGAGAGTGAAAGTGGTCAAGAAAAAAAGAGCAGGAAGCGACCGTAGACAGTTGGGCTTTCGAGCAAGGGAGAGAGAAAGAATAGACTCGAACAGCTGGAACTTCCCAGGGGGGTAGGGAAAAGTGAGATGCTACATGTACATAGAAAGGTGGTAATTGAAGAGAAGACAAGAGCGAATGAAGGCGAAGAGAGAAGGGACGGAGTAAACAGGGGCGACTAACAAATAAAGAATGTCTACTAATATCAGTGACCATTCTATAAATGGAAGGATTGCAGAGATCATGAGAGCGTACATAGTAGCGAAGGCAATGGGCATCACGGCGATCGGATAAGGATGGAACGTTCGCTTCTGCATAGTGGCTCTCGACAGGGGAAGAGCGAAAAACACCAAGGCATAAACGTAATCCTTGGGGATGAATGGGGTTAAGGCTAGAGAGAGTAGCAGGAGATGCTGCTGAATAGATCTGGTCACCATAATCAAGTTTCGATAAGATAAGGGTGGAATGTAGGCGAAGGAGGGTTCGACGATCAGCTCCCCATGAAAGATGAGCAAGGGTTTTAAGAAGGTTCAGCCGGCTGTGACAAGTTGCCTTCAGAGAGGTAATGTGAGGTTTCCAGGATAACCTACGATCAAAGAGGAGGCCCAGAAACTTGACTATCGCTTTCAGGGATACGGGAGCCATAGAGGTACAAAGGATGATCGGAGATGACAGAGCGTCTAGTGAAAGTAATTTGGTGGGTTTTAGTGCTGGAAAATTTAAACCCACGTGTGGTGGCCCAATTGGAAACACGGTCGACTGCATGCTGGAGAGAAACTGTAATGAGGTGACAGTCAGCGCCTGCACAGGCAATAGCGAAGTCATCAACATAGAGTGATGACCAAATATTTGATGGAAGACTAGAGGCCAAATCATTAATAGCAAGGAGAAAAAGTGTTGTGCTCAGAACACATCCCTGGGGGACACCTTCAGCTTGGATAAAGTCCGGGGAGAGCACATTATTAACCCGAACACGGAAATGCCTGTCAATTAAAAAGTTCTTAAGGAAGGATGGTAGATTGCCTCGAAGGCCTAAGGAGTGGGCTTGGGCTAAAATATTATACCTCCAAGTTGTGTCATATGCCTTCTCAAGGTCAAAAAATATGGCAATAACTGAGTGGTTATTCACAAAGGCATTACGAACATACGTATCCAAGCGTAGTAAGGGGTCTATGGTAGAACGTCCCTTACGAAAGCCATACTGACGAGTGGAGAGACTGTTGTGTGTCTCTAAATACCACACTAAACGTCTATTTACTAGGCGTTCCATCACATTGCAAACTGCACTGGTAAGAGCAATGGGACGATAGTGGGAGGTTTCATGTCCTGTAGTGCCTGGTTTGCGGAAAGGGAGAACAATGGCGGATTTCCACAGCTGTGGAAGAACTCCTTGTGTCCAAATAAGATTGTAAAGGCGTAATAGGACTGCAAGGGCTGACTGATGTAAATGTTGTAGTATACGAATATGAATGTCGTCGGGCCCAGCTGCGATGATCGGCAAGCTGAGAGTGTTGCCTCCAGTTCTTGAAGTGTAAAAGGCACATTATACTGTTCTTCTCTAAGAGAAGAAAAGTCCAAGAGTGCTAACTCTCTGGCAGACTTTGAGGAAAGAAATGAGGGGCATAGATGGAGTCCCTGAGAAATACAGACCAGATGATTGCCAATTTCATTGGCAACATCTAGTGGGTTTGCTATATCAACACCGGCAACCCGCAGAACAGGAGCCGGGTCAGGAGAATATTTACCTGGAGTACCTGGAGTACCTGGAGAGAGTTTCGGGGGTCAACGCCCCCGCGGCCCGGTCTGTGACCAGGCCTCCTGGTGGATCAGCGCCTGATCAACCAGGCTGTTGCTGCTGGCTGCACGCAAACCAACGTACGAGCCACAGCCCGGCTGATCAGGAACTGACTTTAGGTGCTTGTCCAGTGCCAGCTTGAAGACTGCCAGGGGTCTGTTGGTAATCCCCCTTATGTGTGCTGGGAGGCAGTTGAACAGTCTCGGGCCCCTGACACTTATTGTATGGTCTCTTAACGTGCTAGTGACACCCCTGCTTTTCACTGGGGGGATGGTGCATCGTCTGCCAAGTCTTTTGCTTTCGTAGTGAGTGATTTTCGTGTGCAAGTTCGGTACTAGTCCCTCTAGGATTTTCCAGGTGTATATAATCATGTATCTCTCCCTCCTGCGTTCCAGGGAATACAGGTTTAGAAACCTCAAGCGCTCCCAGTAATTGAGGTGTTTTATCTCCGTTATGCGTGCCGTGAAAGTTCTCTGTACATTTTCTAGGTCGGCAATTTCACCTGCCTTGAAAGGTGCTGTTAGAGTGCAGCAATATTCCAGCCTAGATAGAACAAGTGACCTGAAGAGTGTCATCATGGGCTTGGCCTCCCTAGTTTTGAAGGTTCTCATTATCCATCCTGTCATTTTTCTAGCAGATGCGATTGATACAATGTTATGGTCCTTGAAGGTGAGATCCTCCGACATAATCACTCCCAGGTCTTTGACGTTGGTGTTTCGCTCTATTTCGTGGCCAGAATTTGTTTTGTACTCTGATGAAGATTTAATTTCCTCATGTTTACCATATCTGAGTAATTGAAATTTCTCATCGTTGAACTTCATATTGTTTTCTGCAGCCCACTGAAAGATTTGGTTAATGTCCGCCTGGAGCCTTGCAGTGTCTGCAATGGAAGACACTGTCATGCAGATTCGGGTGTCATCTGCAAAGGAAGACACGGTGCTGTGGCTGACATCCTTGTCTATGTCGGATATGAGGATGAGGAACAAGATGGGAGCTAGTACTGTGCCTTGTGGAACAGAGCTTTTCACTGTAGCTGCCTCGGACTTTACTCTGTTGACGACTACTCTCTGTGTTCTGTTAGTGAGGAAATTATAGATCCATCGACCGACTTTTCCTGTTATTCCTTTAGCGCGCATTTTGTGCGCTATTACGCCATGGTCACACTTGTCGAAGGCTTTTGCAAAGTCTGTATATATTACTCAGTTTTCGTACTTTTTTCCAGACTGCACTCGGAGGAAGCAGAGGTGAGGGTGGAGACATAATCTCGCCAGCAAGTGCATTTAGCTTCACAGATGGCACGGCGAGCGATCGCATGCTTCTGCTTTAAATCAAGAAGTCTCTCAGTGGTTCTATTGTACTGGTACCTGCCCCACGCAGCGCCACGTTTCAAACGTACTGCATGAGCACAAGCAGAGACCACCAAGGCACGCATTTCTGAAAATGCCTGCCCGAAGTTTGGGGTATAGAATGAGAAGCTGCGGTTAAAACGGAGGACGAGAAGAGGTGTAAAAGCTCATCGATGGAGGACGAAGAAGGAACGTCTCTAAAAACAGTTAGGTGTGAGTAAAGGTTCCAATTTGCCTGATCAAATTGCCAGCGTGGGATGCGAAGAGGTGGTGAATATGAAGGGGAAGTAAGAATGATTGGGAAATGATCGCTGTCACGTAAGTCCGGAAGAACAGACCAAGTGAAGTCTAATGCGGCGGAGGAAGAGCAGACCGAGAGATTGATGCAAGAGAGAGTGAGAGTCCGAGGATCAAAATGGGTGTGAGTACCTGTATTTAAAACATGGAGGGGGTGGGTGGCAAGAAAAGCCTCTAACTGAATGCCATGGAAATCACAGTGAGACCCCCCCCCCCAGAGGAAATGGTGGGCATTAAAATCACCAAGTAACAGAATCGGTAGTGGTAATGACGAAACAAGAAAGGCAATATCCGGAATAGATAATGCCTGAGAAGGAGAGAGATATAAAGAACAGAGCGTATACCACCTATGCAAGTGGATACGGGCTGCTGTGTAATGCAGCGAAGTACGAACAAATAGCTGATGGTACAGAATATCAGTGTGTAGAAGAAGGGCACTTTCATTAAAGGTCCCATCAGGAAAAGGATCTGAAGAATACAATAAATTATAGCCTGAGATGGGAGAGATAAGAGCAGAGTGTAATTTTGGTTCCTGTAAGCAAACACCAACAGGGGAAAACTGGGAGAGTAACATCTGAAGCTCACCCCGATTACCCCTGAGGCCACGTATATTCCACTGTAAATAGGCCATGATTGGCAATGATAAAGATACCTGAAATCTGCAGGTAAGGGTTCCTACGGACTAGAGGGGTTAGAAAAGTCCACATGCGAAGGCAGTGGAAAACGTTCAAGCAGCGAAGGAACGGTGCGCTGTGAAGAAAGGAGTTGCGCAGATGGAGTAGAGGAGAGAGAAGGAGCGGAGGGTGGATCAGTGTCCATTGATGGTTTGGTCTCTGCAATATATTCAGAGATTGCTTCAAGTGTTTCAGAATTCAGAGACGTCGTATGGGAGACATTATTGGAAATGGTAGGGGGAGGATGAGTAAAGATTGGAACTGTAATGGACTGTACCAAGGTAGGGGGGGGCGAAAGGGTGGAGGGAACTGGAGAAGCGTGGAAGGGGACAGAAGAGGCAGAAACCTGGGAGGTGGCAGAAGAGGAAGAAACTTGGGAGGGAACAGGGGAGGAAGGTACATTACGAGGAGGAGGGTGAACCTCTATACTTGTAACAGAGCCAGTGAGAGGGGGAGAACCAGGTACAGAGACAGGGAAGGGAAAATGAGGAGGTGGAAGATGGGTAGGAGGTGTTAACGGACCTTTTTTTGACTTTTGAGAGGTAGAGGGACGATTGGGAGGAGGTGTCATACGAGATCTCGTCGCTACTGAGGCTTGTGAGAGAGAACACGAAGAAGCAAGATCAGACTGAGACGTTGAAGTAGGGACGTCTGAGCCTAGGACAGCAAAAGAATTAGCTACAGGAGTGACTATGGGAAAGGTAACCACAGAGGTGGGTGCAGAAGATGGGATACCAGAAGTGGGGGGACGTTTTGAAACACGGGAATAAGAAACATGAGGTAATCTCCCTTGGAGGCGGAGATGAGAAACTGGCATGGCATAAGGGAGACCTTCTGCCTCTTTGAGGTAACGGATTTCCCGCTCGTTTAAGTAGACTTGACAACAGCGAGAGTATGAAGGGTGAGCCTCATGACAATTAAGGCAAGAGGGAGGTCGATTGCAAGACGTATTAGAATGGTCATCGGCACCACAGACTGGGCATTCGGTGATAGATCTGCAATATTTCGCTGGATGGCCAAATCGCCAGCAATTTCTACACTGTTGCAGTGTAGGGATAACCTTTCGAACTTGTAACCGATGTCCTGCTACATAAACTGAGGATGGGAGTTCACGGCTGTCAAAAGTTAAACGAGCCACATTGCTAGGGTATCATCTCCGCCCACGGGCAGGAAGAACGTAAGTGTCTACCTTGAGGACTGGAAGATCTTGGAGTTCCAGCTGTTCAAGAATGTCAGTGCCACATGTCTGGAAATTTTGTTGAACTATGGTATGGGGCAGAATGACGGTACCACTACAAGAATTGAGGGAATGATGCTTTTCAATAGTTACAGGAATAGTATCGATATGGGAAAGATGAGAAAGCTCATGAGCCTGGGTAGCATTCTGTACGGTGACAATGCGCATACCGCTCTTAAGAGCATGAAAAGAAATATCTTTACCAACATGGCGTAGGAGTGCCTTGCCAATACTGTGGTCAGAAAGATAGGCAGTAGAGGAAGTCGGTCGTAAAGTGAAGAATTTAGTCCATTGTGCAGTCTGAAACTGAGCGTGGAAAGGTAGTGAAGGATGTGTCGATCTTTTCTGAGAAGAACGAGAAGGTGGAGAAGTATCATCAGCAGGTAATTGTCGTTGTCGTTTAGGCGTGGGATCAGAGTTGGTCCGACGTGGAACGGGCCAGCGATTCGAAAATTGCCGCACCGTAGAGGGAGAGGCCGGAAGAATAGTCAGAGGAGAGCGAAGGTCAGATAAATCGAAGGAGTCAGTCGAGGCCTCAGTACCTTAAGCGGGTGAGGAAACAGCACCGGCAAGAGGTACAGAGGCATGAGGAGTGTCCGAAGAGTGGTCCAAAGATGAGGCGGGGTCAGAACGGGGTGCGGTATCAAGAAGGGGCCCGGGGGTAGCAGGTTCATGGACTAGGGCTGCCATGGTTAGGTTACTTCTTTCTTTTTGTTTTTAAGAAAAAAAAAGAAAGAAAAGAAAATAAAAATAAAAAAAAAGAATAAAAAAAGGGGGGACCGGGGAGGGATAGTTCCTAGGAGGAATGAAAGGGCCAGAAATCTCCCTCCGTGCCCAAGAGGACCTCAGCACCACAAGTAGCGCAGATGCAGCATGGAACCCGTGCCATACCCTACCCATCATGCCAGTAAACCGGCAATCCAGGATAGCAACCTCACATCTGCCGAGCTACCTCGGTGGACAAAAGAGAGGGCGGCCGGAAATCCGCCACAAAGCATACCTCCTTCGGCCACCACCCCCGGAATCCGAAAGGTGGCTTCCAGAGATACACCCGTCACCCGAGAGACACCCAAAGCCACCCTCCGGGATACCGGAGAGGGATCAGGACATCCCCAGGCAATCCAGATTCCACGGCAAACTACGCCACCGCCAAGAACCTCAACGGAATGGGATGGACCCCGGTACCCTTTCCCCTACCTAGGAACTAGCGTGCCTGTGGAAAAAAAAAAAAAAAAAAAAAGGCCAAAAAGGAAGGGCAAAAGGGAGGGGTGAGGAGGAGGAGGAGGAAAGGAAAAAGGGGAGGATGGGGAGGATGGGATAGGGAACGGGGGATTGGGGGGTAATTAGGTTCGGTCTGAGGAAGTAGACTGACAGGTCTAATTCCTCAGACCAAGAGCCTCTTCACCACGCCAAGGAGCCCCCCTTGAAGAGGATTTAATTCCAGAATTTAAAAAAAATTCATTAAGGAATAAGACCAGCATCACACGTTCAGAATCTGCTCTCATCTCTACTACCGACACCATTGCTTACAAACGCACACAGTTTTATGATCTTCGAAGTAACTTAACAAGCATCACCTAGCCCAACACATCATATATACTCTTGATCTAGTCTAGCCCTTTCAGGGTCAAGACCTATCTCAAACTTGCTCTCAGGGTTGAAGAATTTTCAAAAAAATATTTCATCTTATGAAATGATAGAAAATCTTTTTCCTAACTTAATGAAATCAAAAGTACGAAATTTGATGAAAAACTCACGGAATTACACTCCCAAATTCTGCGATCTCAGCGATGTTTACACATTCAATTCAATTCAAGTTTATTCTCTATAAGGGTTACAATGTGGGGTTTACAGGTTTTGGGTATTGTGTGGTTTACATGTTATAAAATACTAATTACAGAGGGGGCCACTAGGACACCTATCATGGCTAGGCATTTCGAGCAGACTTAGATCAATTCTTAACATTAAATCCTTACAGATTATGGTATTAAGGATAAGTGACTACATCATAATTTGTGAGTTTAGCAATGTGAATGCTTTTGTTTTGGCACAATACAAAGTGTCTATATTGGAGTATCATAGGCAAACTTATGACTAGTTAGGATTTATTATTTTAAAATTAAGATTAGTATTTCTGGGTTTATAGTCAGTGGGTGAGTGAGTAATTGTGAACCACCAGGTGGTTATCATGTAGTTAGTTGTCGGGGTGGATCAGGGAGATAAGATGTGTCTTAACTGTAGTTTTGAAAGTGATGAATGTGTCTGCAGTTCTAGAGTTTTCAGGTAGGGTGTTCCAGATTTCAGGTCCTTTGAAATGCATTGAATTTTTGTAAAGGTTTAGTCGAACACGGGGAATGTCATAGAGATGTTTGTGTCTGGTGTTATGCCTGTGGATCCTGTCACAACTATCAAGAAAGCATTTTAGGTCAAGGTTAATATTGGAATTTAAGGTCCTGTAGATACAGATTGCACAGTAGTAAGTGTGGATGTTCTGAACAGGGAGTAAGTTTAGATCTATGAAGAGTGGGGGGGGGGTTGCCAGGGTTGGGATTTAGTGATTATTCTTACTGGCTTTTTGTTAGGTTATTATTGGCTTTAGGTGTGTTGCTGCAGCTGAACCCCAAGCACAGATAGCGTAAGTGAATGGTATAGTGTGAGAAGGGCAGTTTGCGGCACGTAGTATTGTATCTTGGAGAGGATCCCCACCGTTTTGGATACTTTTTTTGTTGTGTTGGATATGGGTGCTGAAATTTATTGTTATTATTATAATCAAGGGGAAGCGCTAAACCCATAGGATTATGCAGTGCTGAAATTTAGGTTGTTGTCGAGGTATAGGCCAAGGAATTTGCCCTCATTATGTCTGGCAATTGGAGTGTTGTCGATCTTAATGTTAAGTTGCGCAACACCTGCTCTGCTACCAAACATAATATAGTAGGTTTTGCCAGTGTTAAGTGTAAGTTTATTGGCTGTCATCCAAGTCGATATTTTGAGTAACTCCTCGTTAACAATGGTGTTGAGGGTGGCAAGATTAGGGTGGGAGATGACACAAGTCGTGTCGCCAGCAAAGAGAATGGGTTTCAGGTGTTGGGATATGTTTGGAAGATCATTGATGTAAATGAGGAAGAGCAGGGGTCCAAGGACACTTCCCTGCGGAACTCCAGTATCAAGTGGCTGTATTGATGAGGCTGTCTTTAATGGTGACATACTGATACCTATTAGAAAGGTAGGATTTAAAATATGCAAGCGCATGGCCTCCACAAACTTGACCATAGTGGTCAAGTTTGTGGAGTAGGATGCGATTTCGCCCACTTTGTGCCCTGTTTTTGTCAATTCCATTGTTCCAGTAGACCAAAATCTACTATGTCGCTAGTTTTCCTTCTATCGATTAAGTACAAGAAACCGCCCATTTACCTGTTTCAACTACCCAATAAAGTGATCAGAAATAGGCAATTTGGCCAATTTCACACAAAATTAAAAAATGTCAGTTTAAAAATAGGGTCCAGAATAAACAATGTAGACATCCCTGGCCCTAAAAACCATGTCCTCGGTTCCTTAGTCAAGTTTTCAGGCCCCTCTTATATTACGCTTGCTTTCCATTTTGAACTTTTATACATAAAAAATGCATATTAGACTGGCAAGCTGGATGCATGTTGGACAAGTGACATCATTTGTGTATTCTGAATATTGGCAAAAATCGAACATTTCCGCTACTTTGAGCTCAATTTCAAGCTACTTTCATTTCTAAAACCACTCCAAATCATCTATTTCTTTTAATATCTTCCATTCTATCAAATAGAGACCAAGAATACAACTGTTGGAAATAATTCGGTCCGAGAAGTCCCAACGGGGAAAAACACACCGTTCGAGGGCCCTTACACCCACCCAAAAACACAAACACACTCTCCCGGATTGGTGGAGATGGATGGAAGGTACTTTTTAATTGATAAATTTACCCTTCAGGGAAGAAGTAGGTAGTTTATACTGTTAGTACACTAATATTAGGATTATTGAGGCAATTGTAGATAATAATAATGTAGACCTAAGACCTTAACATAGGTAGTAATAGGCCGATAATGTAGGCAAACACTAGGTCAAGTTAGCTAGGGAGAACTGGCAGCCCAAGTTTGAACGACGAGGCGTGGGTCTCGAAGACGCCAGATCTTTCTTCTTAGACTAGACACCATCTGGACAACACGTGCCGTGATCAGCAGGCAGTGCCCCCCACGTGTCTTCACATATGAGACCTGGGGAAATTTGGTAGAGGCACCTCGATGTACCGTAGATGACCTCCTCCATCAGGCCCATACAGTAAGACAAGACCTCCACTTTTTCTTAGGATTTCTGGCCAGTGTCTGGGGAAAACTGTGAGTGAGTTGAGCTGTGGCCTTTGTGCAGCAGGCAGTTCATGACCAGTACGTGATTTTGTCTCTTGTCTACCTAGAAGCTAGTGTCCGTTTCTGCACAGTTATACTAGAGGATACACACCCTCTTGGATACAGGAATTTCTGAGGTGCAGGCAGATCACTAATATCGATTAAATATTGCAGGAATTAAGGCTCCCGGTTGCACGTGGTTTCTTAGGGAAAGTCCAAAGGGGCTAAGCTTAGGAAGGTTGAAGATCAGGATATATGCTGCAACACCAAGTTAGTTAGTCCTTTAAACGTGCATGCAGGCGAGATTTCTTGCAACATCAGTCATTTATGAAAATCTGTCCTATAAGCCACTTGTGAGGCTGAGGTACCGATCTCAGAGCTCGGTGTCAACAGAGCTTGCCAGGGTAGGCGACTCACTTGGAGGCAGTCCAGACAAATTTTCACAACCATAAAAACTATACAAAAATACACCACAAAGTCTGTTTTAAACCAAAAACATGGTTGCATTTTCTTTCCATCATGCACTACATGCTGCAGATTTTTTTTATATGGTGCACACTTATCGCATAGACCCATTCTCTTACATCTAGGCCCAAATTTTCCGCTCACAACTTATCTGAGCGAGCCGAGCTCATGGCACTGTACTATTTCTTCTCCTATGCCAAATCAAAATCGAGAACAACGTCCAGTATTGGGCCCCTACTTAAACAAGATGGGTCCTACACAGATGACAGCAAGGAAATGAGTGAGCTACTCAAGTCCCAATATGACTCAGTTTTTAGCAAGCCGCTAACCAGACTGAGAGTCGAAGATCAAAATGATTTTTTTATGAGAGAGCCACAAAATTTGATTAACACAAGCCTATCCGATGTTATCCTGACGCCAAATGACTTCGAACAGGCGATAAATGACATGCCCATGCACTCTGCCCCAGGGCCAGACTCATGGAACTCCGTGTTCATCAAGAACTGCAAGAAGCCCCTATCACGAGCCTTTTCCATCCTATGGAGAGGGAGCATGGACACGGGGGTCGTCCCACAGTTACTAAAAACAACAGACATAGCCCCACTCCACAAAGGGGGCAGTAAAGCAACAGCAAAGAACTACAGACCAATAGCACTAACATCCCATATCATAAAAATCTTTGAAAGGGTCCTAAGAAGCAAGATCACCACCCATCTAGAAACCCATCAGTTACACAACCCAGGGAAACATGGGTTTAGAACAGGTCGCTCCTGTCTGTCTCAACTATTGGATCACTACGACAAGGTCCTAAATGCACTAGAAGACAAAAAGAATGCAGTTGTAATATATACAGACTTTGCAAAAGCCTTCGACAAGTGTGACCATGGCGTAATAGTGCACAAAATGCGTGCTAAAGGAATAACAGGAAAAGTCGGTCGATGGATCTATAATTTCCTCACTAACAGAACAGAGAGAGTAGTCGTCAACAGAGTAAAGTCCGAGGCAGCTACGGTGAAAAGCTCTGTTCCACAAGGCACAGTACTCGCTCCCATCTTGTTCCTCATCCTCATATCCGACATAGACAAGGATGTCAGCCACAGCACCGTGTCTTCCTTTGCAGATGACACCCGAATCTGCATGACAGTGTCTTCCATTGCAGACACTGCAAGGCTCCAGGCGGACATCAACCAAATCTTTCAGTGGGCTGCAGAAAACAATATGAAGTTCAACGATGAGAAATTTCAATTACTCAGATATGGTAAACATGAGGAAATTAAATCTTCATCAGAGTACAAAACAAATTCTGGCCACAAAATAGAGCGAAACACCAACGTCAAAGACCTGGGAGTGATCATGTCGGAGGATCTCACCTTCAAGGACCATAACATTGTATCAATCGCATCTGCTAGAAAAATGACAGGATGGATAATGAGAACCTTCAAAACTAGGGAGGCCAAGCCCATGATGACACTCTTCAGGTCACTTGTTCTATCTAGGCTGGAATATTGCTGCACACTAACAGGATCTTTCAAGGCAGGTGAAATTGCCGACCTAGAAAATGTACAGAGAACTTTCACGGTGCGCATAACGGAGATAAAACACCTCAATTACTGGGAGCGCTTGAGGTTCCTAAACCTGTATTCCCTGGAACGCAGGAGGGAGAGATACATGATTATATACACCTGGAAAATCCTAGAGGGACTAGTACCGAACTTGCACACGAAAATCACTCACTACGAAAGCAAAAGACTTGGCAGACGATGCACCATCCCCCCAATGAAAAGCAGGGGTGTCACCAGCACGTTAAGAGACCATACAATAAGTGTCAGGGGCCCGAGACTGTTCAACTGCCTCCCAGCACACATAAGGGGGATTACCAACAGACCCCTGGCAGTCTTCAAGCTGGCACTGGACAAGCACCTAAAGTCAGTTCCTGATCAGCCGGGCTGTGGCTCGTACGTTGGTTTGCGTGCAGCCAGCAGCAACAGCCTGGTTGATCAGGCTCTGATCCACCAGGAGGCCTGGTCACAGACCGGGCCGCGGGGGCGTTGACCCCTGGAACTCTCTCCAGGTAAACTCCAGGTATGGAACTAACACTGGCTTCAAAGCAAATATATAACGGGACCAACACTGATAGGGCTAGTCACTGTATTTGACTGAAAGCACCGATGGATGGAACTTCTCTTTAATAAGTGTTCTAACACCGGATGTGTATCTTGCATTTTCTACTGCCCAAAATGCTCAGCCATATTAGCGGCTTTCTTTGTACTTCAGCATCTTATATGTAAATCACACATTATAACCTTTGCAAAGAAATAAATTTTTTATCGTATTGTACCGGTGAACAGTTGACATGCTGCTCAGCACCGCTCAGTTCACCATCTCTTAATAGACTCTCCTGTATCAGGAGACACGTAAAATTTATTTCCGACGTCGTCATCGTCCTCGTGCACTGCCTATATCTAACCTGGCTGAAAGCCCAACCTTGCATGCAGACTCCCTCTGACTGTCAGCAACTGCCTTATTAAACCAACTATATTTTCCCTTTAGAGCTCCCCACTATTGAAAACTAACCCCTCACTGGTCTCTGATCTTCGCACATTTCATCTAGAGCGCATCTCATCCTGCGGTGCTGTATAACCTTTGTATAATCCTACTGGTTTAGCTCTCCCCCACGATTATGTATAACCTTTGTTGGTTTAGCGCTTAGTTTTGATTGTAATAATACACTTTCCTCCTTTATACAAGACTATGCTCAACTCTAGCAACAAAGTTACTACCGAGAAACTCAGATTCTTTATTCTACCTGAAGAGGTAGTGGTCAACACCATGAAGCTGTCACGGCCAAGTCTTCCAGCAGAAACCTCACCAGGAAAAGAGAGATTCCGTAGATCAACCCAACAGTGAAACAGAAGTATACACCATTAGTGTTAGGTTAGGTAAGATTTGTCAGGAAAAAAGTGTTTCCTGATGCTGGTCTTAGTCATAGATGACACAGCTTTTGGTCATCTGACTAGAGCCTTCTGCTGGCTTACCGGACTACCCCCTTCAAAAATTATGGTTATGATTTCCTTGCAAAGGATGGAACAAAATCTACATAGGAGAAATGAAGAGGAATCTTTTCACACGGGTCCTATAAAACAAATCTACTGTACGTGTAACGTGGGTGACACCAGCAACACTTACTTTATTGAACACAGACCTAACGTGCACTGGAGCAATACAGAATTTATCTGCAGGAAATCCAACAGGGATTGACGCTACTGTATTAAAGCATCCTTAATTGCTACTTTCAACACAATACAACAAAAGGCTGGGAAATACATTAAGAGGCGGCGCCAATATTTCTATACATGGTGGGTGGGGTCATTGGGGTAGCTGTCTGGTTGGAACGGGGGAGGACTAGGAGACTTGTTTTGAAGCAGCGTTATTATTTCTATTTTTATTTGGGGAGGCTTGGAGGGCCGAGGGAATTTTTTGGGCTCCAGTGCTCCCTTGGTGCCGCCACTGATATCAATACTGCACATGATACTGGGCCACGATGCTGCATGACAGCAATTGGACTTTTTATTGGAGAGCACTAAAATCATAGGAGTCATAAAACACCTGAGGGAAGAGAGAGAGTTGATTCAAAGGTTGGAAGGATGGATCAGTAAAGGTACCTTTGTGAGAATAACGACAACTAGATGATTTGAAACCTTAAACTGATCATCTCCCAAGACTTGTGTTCTCCTGACTAAGGGTCGTCAATCTAAATGAATTTTTTATGAATGAGACTCAAAATTTGGTCATCTCAAAAATTTCTGATATTATCCAAACACCACAAGACTTTGAAAAGGCAATAAATGACATGCCCATGCACTCTGCCCCAGGCCCAGACTCATGGAACTCAGTGTTCACGAAGAACTGCAAGAAGCCCCTGTCACGTGCCTTCAGCATTCTATGGAGAGGGAGCATGGACACAGAGGTCATCCCACACTCACTAAAACCAACAGACATAGCCCAACTCTACAAAGGTGGCAGTAAAGCAATTGCAAAACTACAGACCGATAGCACTAACATCTCATATAAAAATCTTTGAAAGGGTTCTAAGAAGCAAGATCGCCAACCACCTAGATACCCATCTGTTACACAGTTCAGGGAAACACGAGTTTAGAGCAGGTCGCTCATGCCTGCCCCAGCTACTGAACCACTATGACAAGGTCCTGGATGCTATAGAGGATAAACAAAATGCAGATGTAGTATACATAGATTTTGCAAAAACCTTCGACAAGTGCGACCATGGTGTAATAGCGCACAAAATGAGTGATAAGGAATAACAGGAAAACTTGGTAGATGGATCTATAACTGCCTGACAAACAGAACACAAAGATTAATAGTAAACAACGTAAAGTCTGAGGCAGCTACAGTGAAAAGCTCTGTTCCACAAGGCATAGTACTCACTCCCTTCTTATTCCTCATCCTTATATCTGACAGAAGTAAGCCACAGGTCAGTGTTTTCCTTTGTGGATGACACCCGAATTGCCATGACATTGTCCTCCATCGAAGACACCGCAAGACTCCAAGCGGACATCAACCAAATCTTCAAAAGGGCCACTCAAAACAATATGAAGTTCAATGAAGAGAAATTTCAACTACTCATATATGGAAAACTTGAGGAAATTAAAATTGTATCAGGGAATACAACAATTTCTAACCATACAATAGAGCGAGAAAGTAATGTGAAGGACCTGGGAGCGATATTGTCAAGAGGATCTTATCTTCAAAGACCACAACAATGTATCCACCGCATCTGCTATATATATATATATAAAGATAGGATGGATAATGAGAACCTTCAAAACTAGAGACGCCGAGCCCATGATGATTCTCTTCTAATTGCTTATTCTCTCTAGGCTGGAATATTGCTGTACACTAACTGCCTCCTTCAAGGTACTCGAAATTGCTGACCTGGAAAGTGTACAAAGAACTTGCACGACATACACAAGTACAATAAATTACCTAAATTACTGGGAGCGGTTGAAGTCCCTTGATTTGTATTTTCTGGAATGCAGGCGTGAGAGATACATAATATACACTCGAGACAACACAACAAGTGTCAAGGGCCCAAGACTGTTCAATTACCTCCAAGACCCCTGGCTGTCTTCAAGAAGGCACTGGACAGGCACCTAAAGTCAGTACCTGACCAACCGGGCTGTGATTCGTACGTCAGTTTGCGTGCGGCCAGGTGTAACAGCCTGGCTGATCAGACCCTGATCCACCACGAGGCCTGGTCTTAGACCGGGCCGCGGGGACGATGAGCCCCAGCTTCAAAACTTACACATTAAAGACGTCCAAAGTATATGCACTTTCGTCCAAATTGAATATCAGTATTTTAGAATTTTAGATTTCATGACGTCAGGTTAGGTTCAGCAAGATTAGATTATCCTCCATTAATAAAAAAATAACCAGTTATAACACTACAATAAAATACAGAATAAAACAGTATCCGAAGTAGAAACATTTTTTTTAGAGCACTATGACTTATATTCAGAAACATATTACTGATACTAGTTTTTAATAAAGTTATAGGCTTAAAAGAATACAGACTCGCCTTTGGTAAGGCCCCTTGTCTATCGTCTTCATTACTAAATTAACTCCTTCAGCATTTCCTTGTTTTTCAGTTTTCAAACCTGTAATGACTGAACATCATGTTCTGTTACGTCTAATATACAAGGTAACACCACTATACTTAGTGTATTTTATTATAACTAGACATATGAATGATCACTAAAAAGTTACTTTGTATCTATAAAAAGACACGTGTAACCCATGGGCATCTTAATTACTGAAATTTTACCTGTTCAACAAGCTTCTTTAGTTAAATACGGGTGAATATAACAGACACAGTAGAAGCAATTTTGAGGTGATCAGTCCCTCAGCCTAAGGCAGAGGCATGTGGCCAGACCTTATATACAGGAGCAACTGCGTAGTATCTGGAGGTGACATTACAGGTAAATGCTGTCCACTCAGTGTGGGAGAAAATTTTCCCTGTAGCTAAATACCTTGACGATGCTGTGCCAGACAAGTTTACTGATGAATAAGCTGCTACACCTCACTTCTGCTCGAGTTTATAACATATGGTCGCATGTCTGCTTTAGGCTGAGATACTGACCACCTGTCGAAGTTAAGGGACTAATCACCTCATAATTACTTCTACTGTTTTCACTGTTATATTAGTCAGCATTCGACTGAAGAAGTCTGTTGCGCAGGCAGAACGTTTGAACAACAAAGATATCCAGGTGTTGCACACGTGTCTTATTCATCATTAACATTAAGCGCTAAACCCACAAGGGTCATAGAGCGCTGGTCTTGTCATTATGTAAAACGTTAAAACTAAAATTTATATACAGAGCTAAACTAGACATTTATATAATACACATTCCAGCTTGGAAGTAATTTCCACACACCCTACACAATAATAACGCTGCTGCCTATATAAAGAGTAACATGTTTAAATCATGAACCTAACATCCACAGGCGAGTTATTCCGCAGGTTGCATGCACCGTGTCAACATTTGCAACATTTACTAAAAAAAAAAAGAAAATTGTTCCAGATTACACTAAGCAAATTAATTTTACCAACATTTAAACGAAATTTATTAGAGAAAAATTTGGCGCTTCCCCCATGATTATAAAAATACAACGCAAACATGACGGGAGGTTAGAGAAAAATGTTAAGCTAGTTTCTGTACAGCGTCGGGAACATAACAGACGGGAATATAGAAGATAATTTAAATATAAAAAAAATATTTGGACAATGTTTTAGCCTGTTAAAATGTTTAAGTTATAATTTAAAAGTTAAGTCGTCCCAGCTGGGTGTTGGTCACTGGTATGTTAACAGCCGTCCCAGCTGGGTGTTGGTCACTGGTATGTTAACAGCCGTCCCAGCTGGGTGTTGGTCACTGGTATGTTAACAGCCGTCCCAGCTGGGTGTTGGTAATTGGTATGTTAACAGCCGTCCCAGCTGGGTGTTGGTCACTGGTATGTTAACAGCCGTCCCAGCTGGGTGTTGGTCACTGGTATGTTGAATGTTGAGCTGTGGATAAAACCTTATATGTAGTGCTGTATTTACTAAAATGATTTTTTTTAATAAAAGTTATGAACTGTACACAAGTGTCATTGCCTCCGTGTTTCCATCGCTGCATTAGCAGAGAAAGGTATCCCTTAAATAACAAAAAGGCACAATACCGTGACTGGAACGATACACAAATAACCCGCACATAAAAGAGAAGCTTACGACGACGTTTCGGTCCGACTTGGACCATTGACAAAGTCACACTAACAGAGGTGGAGCAGGACGGCTATATATAGGCAGGAAGAGGTAGTAGTAGTAGTAGTAGTAGTAGTAGTAGTACAAGAATTGTATATAATACCGACAAGATGAAATTAAGACATGCACAACACCCGGGCATCCCCATCGTAGACGTTTCGCCATCCAGCCAGCCACTGGATGGCGAAACGTCCACAACAAAGACAACCAGACGCCGCACATGTGTCTTAATTTCATCAGTAGTTGTAGTAGTAGTTGAAGACGAAGAAGAGGTAGTAGTAGTGGTAGTGTTAGAAGTGGGAAATAAGGATGACGAGCCAGTCAAAAACAAAGGAAGAGGAGCACTGCAAGAGAGCTAGATGCCCACAGAGGGAGAGCAAGCGCACAGAGGTGCGTGAAAGGGGTAGTGGTGAAATAAAATAAATGAAGGAACAGAAACACGAGACAGGAGAGAGAAAGACAACCCAGAGGAGAAAAGGAGAGAGGAAAGGGGAAGAGGAAGAAGAAAAAGAAAAAGAAAAATGAGGATTCAGGTTAAGTCACGGGTGTTCTGAAGTTTGGAGCATTTTACAATGTAGTGGGAGAGGAAGTATGATAATATGTACATGTTACTATAATAAATTATAATTAGCATTTTACTAAAATAATAAATAATTCATAACCCTACACAGGGTACAACTTTCTTAACACTACTGTGTCACTATATATCTATATGCTAAAATAATAAATTAAGTAACATTTGTATAATAAATTACAATCAACTGCTTCTCACGACACTTATCCGGTCGAGGCCAGTCACATGACACTATTCAGTGTACACTACAACCAGGCCATCTTCAGTGTCACACGACACCCTTTTCATCTCAGTGTTCCACTACGGTCCTGTGCATATCTTAGTGTTCCACTCCATCATACGTCCCTAAGTGTCACTACGGTCCTGGCCCAGTTCAGTGTAACACTCCAACCTTTTCTTCATGTAAGGTCCCACTAAACAGCATCCGATGACTGCGGCCCACAGTTGATCAGCGTAGACGGCGAGTCCACAGACATCACCGGTAGTCCAGTAAATCCTCTCCAAAGCCGGTTGACACACCGCTAGCCGAACACCATGCTGCAAGCTCACTGAATGCGGCCGTCAAGTAACTGAGGCCAACAGACTCAGTGAGCTGCGGTGAGCGGTTCTTCTAACGCCAGTAGATAGGTACGATTAGGTGTTCAGGTACCTACTGCGTAGATGTGTACCCTGAGGAGTTCAGGTACTTAATGTTGCTGAAGCCAGTAGACGTGTACTATTAGGTGGTCAGGTACCTACTGCTTAGGTGCGTATCCTGAGGTGTTCAGGTACATACTACTGCGGTGCGTACCGTGAGGCGCTCAGGTACATACTGTTTCTAAAGCCAGTAGACGTGTACCCTTAGGTGTTCAGGTACCTACTGCTTAGGTGCGTACAGTGAGGCGCTCAGGTACATAATGTTGCTAAAGCCAGTAGACTGTACCCTTAGGTGTTCAGGTACCTACTGCTTAGATGCGCACCATGAGGCACTCAGGAACTTATTGCTCTAAGGCCGGCTCAGCAGTCCCCACATTGGGTTTGATGACGTACCCAGTGGTACTGCCGGCCGGCAGGTTAACTATATAACCGCTAGTTTGGCAGGGGGCCGCAACAGGAAGGCATCT